>NC_135962.1:20835106-21135106 GCF_053455715.1 Rhinoraja longicauda | reverse complement strand
CTAAAACGCACAGTTCTACAAGACATATACATGAATACCTTTTACTCTGAATTCTAAAACGCACAGTTCTACAAGACATATACACAACTGTAAGATGGGGAACGTACGACACATCGCAAAATTGACCAACACATATTCCTTTACACACCCATGTTTATTCAAACCACCCTCCCCTCTACACTAAACTATGTCCAGGATATGCAGGATTGGGGTACATGCTCACCATGGGGCTATTACTGGGGTTACTGGCTGTTCGTGCTGCTTCTCCGCTGCTTTCCGTGAGGGTCGTGCTTGTCCCCTGAGTTTCTTCCTTCCGTTTCTTGCGTTCCTTGCAGGTTTTCTTGCAGTATTTCTTCTCGAGTTGCGTGCCGGTTCCTCTCTCTTGCACTTCGCTTCTTCTTGCCTGTCTTTTCTTCCTCCTGCATCCATTTGACTTGAGTTTCTTGCATGAGTTTAAAACCCAAAAGTCATGGCCAGTTATACTAATTCTGGCCCGTCCTATCTCCCGCCAGATCTCGGGATCTCTTTGTTTAAAAGATATGTATTGAGTTTTCTCTCTGATCTGCGCTTATGTCCGGGGGTACCGGGGATGGCCAGACGGTGTTAATTGGTATTTCGTTGCGAGGTGATGGGTTTAACTGGTTTCCCATCACCTACCAGGTAGTGTTCTATGGGCAATTGTGCCCCCTTAACGAGATTAACTGTGTAGGTCGGCTTGAGGCATTGTGAGTATGCTGATGTCAGCGCCCCAGTGTCTGGACTTCGACCTGGTTTCGCAGGTTTCTGCATGGCCAATACCCATCCATTGTTCTGGCCGTGGCTTTGCAGAAACCTAGAGACTGGGCTGTAAGGTTTTTGCTCTTGTGGCTGGTCACGAGGTCCTGCGGCCATTTTAGAACCCACAGATTGTGACATCCCTTGGTAAACTGACCGCAGCCTTTCTCCGCTATCAGCCCCAGTCTCCCTTTTAAAATGTCCAAACTGCAGCTCTTTGGTTTGGTGTTGATTGCAGAATGAGGGAAAACTTCTCAAATCTTACAGTCCCTCCTGTTGATTTGCATAACCCCAGTTTATCGAATCAATTAAATAATGTGGTTGAGCAATGTTTTCCCGATTCTCCACATCCAGACCCCTGAGGTTTTAACTAACTAGTGTTCCATTGCGAACGTACAGTCCCCATCTTTTAGGCTGACCTTTACTGCCCGTGTCCCGGGCAAAACTATATTACAAGTATGTACATTTTCATGTCAGACATATACACCTACACCTTGTCCCAGGCCGATGCCTCCGCCATCCTCCTACTGGTGTCAGCTTTAATGTAGGACATGAAAACAACACAACAGCAAAACGATACATTTTTTTACATTCCTTCAACACAATCATTCTTTATACAATTTTGAACAAGGACAATGCAAAACACATTTCACTCGGTGTGGAGGGGGCCCGTCCTCCTAGCAGCTTGCGGCTGGGTCCTGCTCGCCCACCCGCACGTAACGGTCTCTCCATTCTCCTTGATATACCCGGTTAGTCTTTCAGTTTCCCTGGGGCACCACTCCGGCAACTGCACCTCGGTGAGGTTTAAAATCACCGAGGCTACCGCGTAGTGCACCCCCTGGTACAATACCTGGTCAGTCGGTATCAGTACCAGGCCATTCCCGGGCCCCTTAGTGGTTTTAGGGCACTCACCCTCCTGTGCTACTGCCAGCGGAACTGTGGGAGGTGTTATGCGTGGTCGTGTGATGAGTTCAGTGGCGTTTACCGGGATCGGGGAAAGGGGGACCCCACAAGCCCGCGAGCTAACATCCCACCTCATCCCCTTACTGTCATCCTGCCACTGTCTCTGGAAAAATATGCTGTTGCCCGTGGGGCAGCGATACCTCGAACCCCACATACACATATAAATCCCCTCATCCGGTTCCCACCATTTGGCCCAACACACACTCAACTGTTCTTTAGTCCCAGAAATAGTTCTGTGAGTGTTGTTGTCAAGTCTCTCCCACTCAACAGTGGAGTTGGCCATTGTCCTGCTCGTTTTCCTCAGCCACCACCGCCTGCTCGCGGGGACCTTCCCCGTGCATACCAGGCAGATCCTTTTTCCAACGGTGGTGCTTACCCTTTGGGCGATGGTCTTGACTCTCGGGCACAATAACGAAGTGTCCCAATAAGCAAAGCCTGAGGCGCTGGAATACTCTGAAGAGTTCGATCCCAGCCACCCCGGCCACCGGCCTTCATGGAAGTGAACTGCGGTCTCCTCCGCTTCTCTCCTTCCAGTCCCATCAGTCGCGATGGGAGCCGTGTCCCCGGAGCAGCCGTAGACGATGCTGTCCTTGGTGCGGCCCCGATAGGCCCACCCACATCCGATCGCCGTGGCAACGATCCACCATACGAGTGCCTCCTTCCACTCCAGAAAAACAGATAAAGAAATATGGTATAGCCAGTCTCTTGGGGAGCGCTTGGCTTTGTTAACGCCTCTGCGGGCGGGTCTCTTGACCCCCAGCCTGCACCCCACACCCACACATCCTGGACGCATCAACTTTATTTACAACTATCCCCACAAAACTTATCTATATTACCTAATCCTTATCTATATTACCTAATCCTTATCTATCTAAAATATAATACAGCGCCGCCTTCCCAGGGCGTCTCAGCTAATCCCTGTCAGGGCTGCAGCGGGTCGTCTCCTGCGGCTGCACCACGCTGTCTCCCACCTTTGATCCTCCGCAGCCTGTCGCTGCCTGTCGGGGGCTAAACCTCCTCTGAAACGTTAGCTCCCTCCTCCTCACTTGGCTCCGGTACCTCAGGGCGTGATTGACCTGTGGCCAAAACTTTCTACGTTGGGGTTCCCTGCTGGACCTACGGAGGATCACCTTAGGCACTGCCCCCTGGACAGTCTGGCTGAGGACCGGTTCCTGCCGTGTCGCAGCTCGGGTACCCCCCGCAGCTGCCGACCCTGGCCCCTCCTCATCCAGCTCTGCCCCCTTGGTGCTGGGTATACCCGCGGCATCCGGCCTCACCCTGCCTGTACCTACAGGTGGTGAGCCTTCGCCCGCTACCCCCGTCTTCCTGGTGCTTGAGTCGGGGACGTTACTGTCGTCCCCCTCCGACTCCTCCTCCTCCGTAATGGGATCCAACCCCTGGTCGAGCTGATCAGGCCCTTCCTCGTCCGAATCCCACCCAAAACGCGAGACCCTCCATTCCTGGAGAATGTCCTCCCCCCTCACGCAGGCAACCTTGCCTGTCTGCGTGACCTGCCTCATCCTTGGCTGTGAGTCCCCACTCACAGGGCTGGCCCCTGTGCTTGACCCCTGTGCTCCAGGGTTATACAATTTACATTGATTGATATGAAACCACTTAATCCGCCGGGGCATCTTCACGGCGTAGACCATGGGGCTGGCTTTATCTACAATGCTGTAGGGCCCCGTGTAGAGTGGTTCGAAACTACCTACCCTAGCGTAGTTCCGAACCATTACCAGTTCTCCTACCTCCCACTCCTGCAGCTTGCGCGGCTCCAGCAACAGCTTGTTACCTAGGTGCTGCCTTCCCATGTTCCCAGCCACCTGTCCGTGGACCTGTTCAGATGCTCGAAGAGATTCTGGACAAACTTGTCCCTATTAACCTCTTCGAGCTGACCCTCCGTGAGCACCGGGGCCAGAACATGGGTGGGAGTGCGCATAACCCTGCCAGTCATCAGCTCGTACGGGGAATACCCCGTGCTCTTAGTCGGACTGGCCCTGATCCCCATGAGGACTAGGGGCAGGACCTCCGCCAATTTTTGGGGCGAGCCCATAGCCTCCTTCCTCAACCTTTCTTTCAGTGTCCGGTTCATGCGCTCCACAATCCCTGATGACTGGGGATTGTGGGCTACGTGCCACTTCCCTTCAATGCCCAGGAGCATGAGGGTGTTCTGCATTACCTGTCCGGTGAAATGACTCCCTTGGTCGGACTCCACAAAACGAGGGAGCCCCCACCGTGAGAACACCTCCCGGACCAGGATCTTAGCAGTACCCAGTGCTGTAGCTGCCTTACAGGGGAAAGCCTCCACCCACTTTGTGAACACGTCAATGAGGACGAGGCAGTACTTATAGCCTCCTTGGGTGGTGGGCAAGGGCCCGATGTAGTCGATCTGGATCGACTGCCATGGTCCCTCCACCCTCCTGACGTGTCCCATGGGCACTTTCCTTTTCTGGGGGTCTGGGTTATTGGCAGCACAGACGAGGCAGCTGGCACAGAACTCACGGACCTCGTCCCTAAGCCCCTGCCACCATCCCGCCTGCTCTACCCGCTGCCACGTAACCTCCGGTCCGGGGTGCCCTGCCCCTGGATCCTCATGTGCCAGCTGGAGGAACTTCCTCCTGTGCTGCTGTGGCACAACCCACTGTTCGGCATGGAAGAGCATGCCTTCTTTTACGGAGAGGGCCGCCTTACCGTAGAGACCCTCTACCTGCTCGCCCTCACTAACAGCTCTGAGGACGGCTTTTAAAGCAGGATCCTGAGCTTGGACGATCCTCAGGTCCAGAGGCAATGTGACCTTTGGGGTCCCGACGTTACCCTCCTTACCCTGGATCGCTGCTATCTGCCTGTGCCCATAGGGGTCCCAGAAAATGCCACTGCGGGCGCCCTCCTTAGCCAGGGCGTCCGCCTGCTTGTTGCCCTCCCACCGGGGCTCTGTGGCGGAATGAGCCTTCACCTTATGTATAAAAACCTCCCCTTTCTCCCCTACTGCGGGCAAAATCTGCTCTAGCAGGGGTTTAACAGTTAAAGGCCTCCCGTCTGAGGAAGTGTATCCGCGACGGGACCAGATGGCCAGGAACTCGGTACACGAATTGCAGGTAAACATACTGTCCGAGCAGATCGTGTACGGGGTTGGGAACCTCTCTGGGTGGGTGACAACACACGCCACTGCGGACAGCTCGGCCTGCTGCGCGCTCATGAGACTGGGGAGCTTAATTGCCAAGGCAATGCCTGACTTGGGGTCATAAATTCCACATCCCGTGAGTCGTTCGCCAGCTGACACCGTACTGGAGCCGTCCACATAGATCTCCAGGCCTGTGGGATGGATCCCAGCCCGTAGACCTATGTCGACGTCCCAGACCCCCTCCACGGAACACCGATGGGCCGTTCCGGGATATACTAAATTTGCCGCGAGCTTAGGCTCGCACAGACCTTCAATCTTCAGATTCATCTGTGAAAGGAGGAGGGTCCAGCGCGCGATGCGGGGGCTGCTGACTGTCCCATCCTTGATCCTTCCATCCAGAAGCATCTGGGTGGGTGTGTGATGGGTGAGGAGAGTGATTGGAGAGGTACCTGTGAAGATTAAAGCCCTCTTCACAGCCCAATGCGTGGCTAAAAGGTGCCTCTCGCAATTGGAGAAACTCCTCTCCACATCGGTGAGCACCCTGGAGGAGTACACCACTGGTCGCAGCCTACCGTGCCGTTCCTGCAGCAGCACGGCACTCAGGCTGTCCCCACTGGCTGCCACCTCCAGAGAAAACCCTTTCTCCCCATCTATGGCTCCTAAGGCTGGTGCGGTTTGTAGATCCCCTTTCAACTTCTCGAACGCGGCCTGGCAACCCTCATCCCAAGACCACTCCACTCCCTTGTGTAGGAGTCGGAGTAGCGGGGCTGCGGTGGCCGCGTAGTCCTCGATGAAGTCTCTGCAATACCCGGTCAGTCCCAGGAAAGACCTCACACCCGTTACTGTACAGGGAATCGGCAACTCCTGCACTGACTCCCTCCTAGCCTGATCTATGGCCCTTTCCCCAGCGCGGATGGTCAGACCCAAGAATTTTACCTCTGCCAGACCGATCCGTGCCTTCTTCGGGTTTATCTTAAAACCCTTCCTAGCCAGCAGCTCTAGCAGCTCGGTCAGCAGTGGACCGTGCTCCTCCTTTGTGTCTGTGAACAGGAGGAGGTCGTCCACATACTGCACGACCTGGTGGCGCTGGCTAAACTCCCTCAGGCTATCCGCCATGCACTGGTGAAAAATGCTGGGGCTGTTGTGGAAACCCTGTGGTAAGCAGTTCCAGGTATACTGTTGCCCTTTAAAAGTAAAGGCAAACTTGTACTGGTCCTCCCGCCGCAGCGGAATGGACCAAAACCCATTGGAAATATCCAGCACCGTGAACGTGGTCGCGGATGCTGGGATATTTCCTATGAGGTCGGCAACTGCTGCCACCGTGGGTGCGCAGGCGGGGATATTACTGTTGAGGACCCGGTAGTCCACCGTGGCCCTCCATGAGTTATCCGGTTTCCTAACCGGCCACAATGGAGAGTTTACGTGTGTGGCTATCGGCCTCAGTACGCCCTGCTGCCAATGAAGATATGGCTATCTCCAAATCGGGTTCCGCCTCCTTGGGGAAATTGTACTGCCTCTGGGGTCTGGTCATGGGGTCCCCGTCTATGCTGACCTCGAACCCCACTACCCTACCACAATCGTGTTTGTGGGTCGCAAACGCGTTCAGGTTGCTCCCCACACACTCTTGTAGTTCAGCCGGGACCTCCGCCACCATGCGCTTGAGGTCGTAACCCTCGGGCAGCTTCATGGTGCACAGAGTCCCTTTCCCCTCCTTTCCCCTAATTACAATTATCTCCCCTTTACCGCCCTTGTCCACCCAAAGGCAGTGGTTCCGTAAGTCCATGAGGATCCCATGGCTTACCAAAAAATCGGATCCAATGATCCCCTTTCCACCCCCTTCTGTCCACTTCATCAGGATACACTCCCATGTGGTATGGAGTGCCCCCAAATGAACGGACAGCGGGATGGAACGTGCGCCAGCCTGTTCCTTCCCCGTGAACCCCGCCAGTGTGAAAGGGACCCCTGTGGACAGGGGAGAGTCAAAGGGTTCCTCCGTGTGGACCACGGTGCATGAAGCCCCCGTGTCCAACAGATAATTGCCCCTTTGCCTCTCCACTACCATCTCCACAAGCGGCCTCTTCCACGCATCGTAGCGGAGCGGACACAGGTAGGTGGGCTGCGCGGGCTGATGTCATTGGGGAATGTCCAGTGCCCCCCCCGCACCCGGGGAGCCGGTAGCGACTGCCACCTTCCCCTGTGCGGCCATGAGGGACCGCATCACCTCGATCATCATTTCGATAATCTCGGGCTTAATTTGGACCTCGGTGCGCAGGGTGGTGCCAACTCTATCTTCCTTGGTGTGGACCCTGCAATCCTTCCGCCAGTGCCCCACCTTACCACACCTGAAACACTTGGACTGTGCGGTAGGGTTACCCTCCTGTCGCCACTCCTTTTGGGCCGGTGTAGTAGCCTCCGCCACGTGCACCTTCCCTTTTACGATTCGGGTAGACGTGCTCCGGGTGTTACTATACCCTACCGTGAGACGGTCCAAAACCGCCTCCTCCGTGCTATTTGTGGGATCAAACCAGGCTTTCACCTGCTCCCTGACGGCCGCCAGGCTGTTTGACACCAAACATCGGAGCCACTGGGCTCTCCCATTCCCAACCAGGACATCCCGCGCGGGGACGTGCGGGCAACTGCTCTGGTATACTGACCACAGTCGCGCCGCAAAAACCCTTGGGGGTTCTCCCTCCTTCTGGAGGGTCTTCCCTAATCGGGCAAATGGACCCTCGTCGCCCATCCCCAAGACTTCCAGGACCTCGTCCCGTAGGAGATCGTAGGTCCTGGTCCCTCTTTTACTTTCATCTGAGAGGCATTGGAGGATCGAGCTGTCCAGGGAGAACAGCAACAATTTTGCCCGTTCTCCCTCGTTGCAACCGTTGATTGCGGCGGTTTGCTCGATCTCTCTGAAATGCAGCGAAGAGTCCCCTGATTCGGACAATTTTGCAACATGCCCGATCATAGCTCTTAACTGCTGGGAGCTGTGGGACACCACGATCTCGCTCTGAATGGGTCCGGCGTCCCCATTCGGCGCGGTGGGTCCCCGTCTGGTTTCCAGGACCGGGCACATGGGCGCCGGTGCCGAGTCTTCGACCGGGAGCTCCTCTCTCTCTCTCTCTCTCTCCCCTATGCTACCCCTTTTCCAGGATGCCTCGTAGCTAGGGGAATTGTGGAGTCTGTGGGGCTGAAGCCACCATGGTCTTTCTAGGGATCGGAACCGGGACCTTCGCACCCGCTAGTGACTGGCCCGCGGGGGGGGTTCGTCAAACAGACCAGCCCGCTTGCTTTATTTAAAGCACCCCGCAGACCCTCTATCTCCTGCAGGCAGGCCCTGTGGTCGGCCCCTTCCGACCTGTCCTCCAAAACCATCTTATATGCTGCCCTAACTCCCTTAAGGTTCTCTTCCTGGGTCTCCAGCTGGTGGCTCAGGGAAGCGCACTGCTCCCTGAGCTTGCCCTCACTGAGCATAGCCTTAGTGATCTGGCACTCCATCAGCTCTACCCTGGCTTCGTGGCGGTTGGTCACGACCCGGCGCTCCTTGTTTAAAGAGTCCAGAGCCTCAATCAATTGGTTCCCACCCGCAGCCTTCTCCTCTACCTCCTCCTGAAGGTCCCTGATCTGGGCTGCCTGTGCCACAACCACGCGGTCCAAAAGCTGGACCTGCTTTTTATAGCAGGTCAGCCAGACCGCCTTTTCTACAGATTTCTTGTGGGCTTTACTGGCCGTCCACCAGATCGCTGCATCCAGTGGGCGTTTGTCCTCTAACAAACCACACATCCATTGTTTGGTGATGTTCACCTTGCTAAAAACATAGTCCGCAATGCGCTCGTCCATTACATCCCTAGTTTTAAAATCCTTTTCTGGTACACTATCGTCCTGCTGCCAGTGTCCCTTCGTGGTCGCCATTATCTGTAAGGGGTTTCTGCGCCGAGCTTTCGCCCGACCTAAGGTCCCCGTGCCTTGCTCTGATCCCTTGACGAGGCCGCGCACACAGGTTCCCCGTGAGTGGTTCGACCCACTCACCCCCTACGGTTCTAGACACTGGACTTAGATGCAGGAGCGTTTATAGTGCAGAAAAAAACTCAACCAGACCAGATTTGAAGACCAGGGTTTAAATGGAAAAGGCTTTTATTGAACGCTTGGGACTATTGTCCATGAATACTTATACACAGTTCTAAACGACATATGCATCACTACACGAATACTTAGACACAGTTCTAAATGTCATATGCATGACTGTAAGATGGGGAACATATGACACATCGCAAAATTGACCAACACATATACATTTACACACCCACGTTTGTTCAAACCACCCTCCCCTCTACACTAAACTATGTCCAGGATGTGCAGGGTCAGAGTACATGCTCACCATGGGGCTATTACTGGGGTTACTGGCTGTTCGTTTTGCAGTATTTCTTCTCGAAGTATTTCTTCTTGAGTTTAAAACCCAAAAGTCGTGGCCAGTTATACTATTCTGACCCGTCCTATCTCCCGCCAGATCTCGGGATCTCTTTGTTTAAAAGATATGTATTGAGTTTTCCTTTTGATCTGCGCTTATGTCCGGGGGTACCGGGGATGGCCAGATGGTGTTAATTGGTATTTCGTTGCGAGGTGATGGGTTTAACTGGTTTCCCATCACCTACCAGGTAGTTTTCTATGGGCTATTGTGCCCCCTTAACGAGATTAACTGTGTAGGTCGGCTTGGGGCATTGTGAGTATGCTGATGTCAGCGCCCCAGTGTCTGGACTTCGACCTGGTTTCGCAGGTTTCTGCATGGCCAATATCCATCCATTGTTCTGGCCGTGGCTTTGCAGAAACCTAGAGACTGGGCTGTAAGGGTTTTGCTTTTTGTGGCTGGTCACGAGGTCCTGCGGTCATCTTAGGACCCACGGATTGTGACATCCCCTGGTAAACTGACCGCAGCCTTTCTCCGCTATCAGTCCCAGTCTCCCGTTTAAAATGTCCAAACTGCAGCTCTTTGGTTTGGTGTTGCTTGCAGAATGAGGGAAAACTTCTCAAATCTTACAGGCTCACTCATACCACTGGCTAAATGGGATTCAATTCCTCACTTCTGATGATGCCAGCAGAGCTTAATTATTTACAGATGCTCACATTAGCAATTCTGAAGTCATATTTACAGTTCTTAACTGAACTGCTGGCTTAAACCTTATTTTGAGTGGCAGGGTTGACAAAACTGAATACTAATATATTCACAGTCTCACAGCAATTAACCTTTTTCCCTGTTGTCTTTCAGTAATGCACACTAGCACAGTGAACCCTTTAATAAACTGCAGGAGTGCTGGTCTGTGAAATGAGTTCCCTTTGGTTTAATGTGTATAAGATGTGGGAGGATTCATCCGTGCTGCTCAATCCCAGTCATGATGCTCAGTGAATGCGAGCAGACTCAATGAGCCAGCTTTCAACTCTACAACTTCTTGCACAGGACATAGAACAGTGCAGATAGACACAAAGTGTTGGAATAACTCAACGGGTCAGGCAGCATCTCTGGAGAAAAAAGATGGGTGACGTTTCGGGTTGGGACCCTTCTTCAGACTGAAGTGTCCTGACCCGAAACATCACCCATCCCTTTGCTCTCTCGAGATGCTGCCTGACCCATTGAGTTACTCTGGTCTAGAACCTTGAGTCTACCTTTGGTATAAATCAGCATCTGCTGTTCTTTGTTTCCATAGAACAGCACGGCATAGGAACAAGGTATTTGGCCCACAGTATCTGTGCTGAACATAATATCTGTGCTGAACATAATGCCAAGATAACCAAACCTCATCTGTCTGATCCATAACTGTCCATTCCCTGTATACCCATGTCCCTATCTAAAAACATCTTAATTATCACTGTCGCATCTGTCTCTACCACCATCCCTGCAGCACCTTCCAGACACCCATCACCCTCTGTGTAAAAACCTGCCCGCACATCTTCTTTAGACTTTGCCCCTCTCACCTAAAGGATATGCCCTCCAGTCTTTGACATTTCCATCTTGGGAGAAAGGTTCTGACTTATGATCGGTGCAGTTGTGTGCAGCACATTATATTAACCCCAGATCTGCATTGGCGACCCAGAATTCTGGGACCTATTCTGGACATGTTGATGGTGGAAACTCATCTCAGTGTATGGTCAGACTGGGCTTGGGGTGGGAGTGGAATAGGGGAATCTGGTGGGTTTTAAGTGTGGGCACGACGTTTTGAACCATGGTCAAAGATCACAGATACTCAAACATAGAGGCACAATCGCATCAAAAAAACCCTAACCTCTTCAGTACTATTTCATTTGATTCTGTTGGGAACGTTCAGGCTCACTGAGTGCAAACTATCCAGAAAGTCAAGGAAAAATGCAAGTGTTTTCTTTTTTCATGTGCACTGGATATGAACCGGAACAAAGAAAGTTTGAATGACCAGTCAGAAGAAGGGTCCTGACCTGAAACATCACTTATCCATGTTACTCCGGGAATGCTGCCTGATCCACTGAGTTATTCCAGCACTTTGTGTCCTTTTTTTTCAGTAGAAGTTTAACTTGCTGCAGTTTTACAGGTACATTAGGAGTAACCACAGCAACAAGTACATCTACAATACTAAGTAAACCAGACCATGATGAGTGCAAAAATCAAAGTTCAGAGAGTAACAGTGTAAAATGCAGTGTTGTGGTTCAGTGCTGATGTAGGGATATGGTTAGGGTTGTGCAGGTGGTTCAAGAACTTGATGGTTGATGGGAAGAAGCTGTTCCTGAACCTGGAGATGATGATTCTTAAGCTCCTGTGCCTTCTTCCTGATGGCAGCAACGAGAAGGGAACATGGCCGGGGGTGGACTGAATCTTTGATGATATCAGCTTTCTTGAGGCTGCTCTCCCTGCAGATCCTTTTGATGACGGGGAGGTCAGTACGGGGAGGACTTTCTATAGTGGTTGAATTAGTCCCAGGCCATGATGCAACCAGTCAGGGTGGTGAATCTGTGGAATTCAATGCCAAAGGCGGCTGCGGAGGCCAAGTCATTTGGTATTTTAAAGGTGCAGATTGACAGATTCTTAATTAGTAATGTTGTCCGAGATTATGGGGAGTAGGCAGGAGAATGGGGTTGAGAGGGAAAGATAGATCAGCCATGATTGAATGGTGGAGTAGACTTGTTGGGCTGAATAACTAATTCTGCTCCAATAACATGAATTATGCTCTCCACCATACATCTGTAGAAATGCAATAGAGTATTTGGTTATATGCCAAATCTCCTCACACTTTGGTGGAAACAGACAGATTGTGAGTTTTCTTTGTGATTGCATCAATGTGCTGGGCCCAAGATAGACCATCAGAGGTGTACACGCCCAGTAATGCAAAACTGTTGAGTCTCCACCAACATCCCGCTCGTGGAGACAGCTACACGAAGCCTTGGCTTTCCTTTCCTGAGGTCAACAATCAGCTCCTCTCTCTACTGTTGAGAGCAGCACAGTGGCACAGCAGTAGAGTTGCTGCCTTACAGCACCAGAGACCCGGGTTCAATCCTGACTATGGGTGCTGATGTGTGGAGTTTGTCTGCACTTCCCGTGACCTGCGTGGGTTTCCTCCCATACTCCACAGACATAAAGATTTGTAGCTTAATTGGCTTGGTAAAATTGTAAATTGTCCCTAAAATGTGTAGGATAGAGTTAGTGCGCGGACTCAGTATGGACTCAGTGGGCCGAAGGGCCTGTATCTGCACTGTCTCTCTAAGCTAAACTAAACTAAACCAAACTAAAAAGCAAGGTTGTTGTTCTGGCACTGCTTGATCAGATTGTCGACCTTCCTCTCATACACTGTCTCGCCATTACCCGTTATTTGTCCAACAATGCTGATATCGTCGGCAAATTTAAAGATGGCGTTGGAGTTGTGTCTGGTTGCACAGCTGTGTATATAGAGAGAGTCAAGCAGGGGACTGTCCACAGACCCCTATTGCACTTGGTGTGGAGCGTTTGGACGAAGGCCTGCCTCCTTGATTTTACACATGGTGAACTAGTTACAGTGACTCCTCAGGGAACAAGAAAGTGCTTCCAGATTCTGAAGAACAAAGACTGATGCTGATTCACGCAGGGTCTTTGACCACATTTCTCAGACTGAGTCAAGAGCGTGGTTGGCTCTGTGAGGCTGCTAGTTAGTCTGTCCTTAAACCCAGGGATTACTACAACAGGGGGGAGAACATGCAAGACATTTACAATCGGAATAAAAATGTCCCACAGAAACATGACTAATCTCTCACATACTTATTCTTCTTTATTTGGCTCTGTTGGTCCAGAGTTGTGTACAACACACTAACCCAGCCTTGTAGCCCCTTTATTATTTTGCCATTTCAGCCTTGAACTGTGCCAATCCAGAAATTTGATCAGGCATTTCTGAGCCTGATTCACCCCCTGTGTACCTGATATGATTTTAATGCCATTTATGCATGGGATGATATTTTACCCTTTGCAATAATCTTTCTAGAGCATCGCAGGGAGATTAGACCAAGTCAACTCCGAGTGACTCCAGGGTAACTAGGTTTTACCATTGCAGCTCTAGATAAGGATTCCATTCGGTACTTATCTTTTATTTTTTAACTCCCACACCCCACAATTTCCTTCCTGGCTCGTGGCGCTTGATTCCTCCTTCCAGTCCCAGGAGCTTCACTGACCAATCTCGTGATTTAGGTACATGGTTCAGCAAGATAGTTTCGTTTAGTTTAGTTTATTTTAGAGATACAGCGTGGAAACAGGCCCCTCGGCCCATTGAGTCCACACGACCAGCGATTACCCATAAACTAGTTCTATCACACACACACGGGACAATTTACAAAGGCCATGCCTATACTTATTCAGAATTTTCACTTTTAGAAATGCATCATGAGAAAGCTATGGATCGATGTGTTGGCTAGCTTAGTTTATTTTAGAAATACAGCTTGGAAACAGGCCCTTCGACCCAACAAGGCCACACCGACCAATGATCAACCATATGGTTGATGGTGGAAGATGGTTGTGAAAAATTGCAGCAGGATTTTGATCGATTGGCCAGGTGGGCTGAGGAATGGTTGATGGAATTTATTACAGCAAAATGTGAGGTGTTGCATTTTGGGAAGTCTAACATGGACAAGACCTACCCATGGTAGGGCTCTGGGGATAATTGTAGAGCAGAGGGATCTAGGAGTGCAGGTGCATGGTTCCTTGAAGGTTGAGTCGCAGTTGGTGGTCAAATAAGGTGGTCAAAAAGGCTTTTGGCACATTAGCCTTCATCAGTCATAATTGAGTTTACAAGTTGGGAAGTCATGTTGTAGTTGTATAAGATGTTGGTGAGATTGCATTTAGAGTATTGTGGTCAGTTCTGGCCACCATGTTATGGGCAACATGGAAAGATGTTGTCAAGCTGAAAGGGTACAGAGAAGATTTATGAAGATGTTGCCAGGACTAGAGTGTCTGAGCTATAGGGAGAGGTCGAGTAGGCTGCAACTCTATACTCTGGAGCGCAGGAGGATGAGGGATGATATTTTCGAGGTGTATAAAATCATGAGAGAAATACTCCTATACTCTTGCCCAGAGTAGGTGAATCAAGGACCAGAGGACATAGGTTTAAGGTGACGGGGAAAAGATTTAATAAGAATCTGAGGGGTAACTTTTTCACACAATGGGTGGTGGGTGTATGGAACAAGCCGCCAGAGGAGGGAGTTGAAACTGCGACGATCTCAATATTTAAGAAACAGTTAGACAGGTACATGGATGGGACAGGTTTGGATGGATATGGACCAAACTCAGGCAGGTGGGACTAATGTAGCTGGGACATGTTGGACGGTGTGGGAAAGTTGGGCTGAAGGGCTTGTTTCCACACTGTATCACTTTTTGACTCTATGATCCTATGAAAGATGGAGTGTGTCTGTGAGAATGTGTCAATGAGTTACAGAGAGATATAGAGTTGTCAGTAAGAGAGGGTGTTATTGCAGCATCTGCAGGCTCTTGAAACCCATGAGGTCATAGGGAGGACATGAAGACACACAGAGCACCTGATTTTAACCACAGGTTATAATCAAACTGAGGCACCAGTAAATGGTCTATTGGAGAAGGGCACCAGTAAAAGGCAAATAGGGGAGGGCACCAATAAATGGGGAACCCCTTTTGTTTGTTGGCATCTAACCATCTGTTGACATTGACCATTTTGTGGCCAGGATCTTGAACCACATGCCATCATGGATAGTGTCAGTGTAAGAGATAGTGTGTCAGTTCGAGAGAGAGTGTGACAGTGAGGGGAAAAGGGAGTGTGCCAGTGAGAGAGATGGTGTGACAGTGAGAGAGAGAAATGGAGTGCATCTGAGAGAGTGATGGAGTGTGTCAGTGAGAGAGATGGAGTGACAGTGAGAGAGGGAAATGGAGTGCATCTGAGAGAGAGATGGAGTGTGTCAGTGAGAGAGATGGAGTATGTCAATAAACGAGAGACAGGGGTTGTTTAGTTTGGACATGCAGCGCGGAAACAGGCCCTTCAGCCCACCGGGTCCGTGCTGACCAGTGATCCCCGCATATTAACAATATCCGACATTCACTAGGGACAATTTTTACATTTACCAAGCCAATTAACTGACAAACTTGTATGTTTTTGAGGTGTGGGACGAAATAGAAGATCTCGGAGAAAACCCACGCAGATCACGGGGAGAATATACAAACGTCGTATAGACAGCACCCGTAGAATCGAACCTGGGTCTCCGGCGCTGCATTCGTTGTAAGGCAGCAACTCTGCCGCTAAACTAAACTGAATATACCAGTTCTGTGTCCCACACACCAGGGACAATTTACAGAAGCCAATTAACCTACAAACCTGTAGGTCTTTGGAATTTAGGAGTAAACTGGAGCACCCGGAGAAAACGCACATGGTCACAGAGAGAAAGTACAAACTCCGTACAGGCAGCACCCATAATTAGGATTGAACCAGTGTCTCTGGCATTGTAAGGCAGCAAATCGACTGTTGTGCCACCATGCCGCCCTAAATTTCTATTTATTTATCTATTTATTTATTTATTTATTTATCTGTTTATTTATTTATTTATTTATTTATTTATTTATCTGTTTATTTATCTATCTATCTATCTATCTATCTATCTATCTATCTATCTATCTATCTATCTATCTATCTATCTATCTATCTATCTATCTATCTATCTATCTATCTATCTATCTATCTATCTATCTATCTATCTATCTATCTATCTATCTATCTATCCATCTATCTATCTATCTATCTATCTGTTTATTTATTTATTTATTTATTCCTCTATTTATTTATTTATCGACCTATTTATTTATTTATTTATTTATTCACTTGTCTGTCTATTTATTTATTTATCTATTTATTTATTTATTTATTTATCTATCTGTCTATTTATTTATTTATCTGTCTGTCTATTTATTTATCTATTTATTTTTTATTTATCTGTTTATTTATTTATTTATTTATTTATCTATCCGTCTATTTATTTATCTATTTATTTATTTATTTATTTATTTATTTATTTATTTATTTATTTATTTATTTATTCATTTATTTATTTACCTGTTTATTTGTCTATTTATTTATTTATTTATTTGTCTGTCTGTCTATTTATTTATCTATCTGTCTATTTATCTATTTATCTATTTATTTATCTGTTTATTTATTTATTTATCTATGTGTTTGTTTATTTATTTAGTTTTAGAGACACAGCGCGGAAACAGGCCCTTCGGCCCACCGAGTCCGCGCCGCCCAGCGATCCCCGCACATTAACACTATCCTACACACACTAGGGACAATTTTTTTACATATTACCCAGTCAATTAACCTACATACCTGTACGTTTTTGGAGTGTGCGAGGAAACCGAAGATCTCGGAGAAAACCCACGCAGGTCACGGGGAGAACGTACAAACTCCGTGCAGACGGCGCCCGTAGTCAGGATCGAACCTGAATCTCCGGCGCTGCATTCGCTGTAAGGCAGAAACTCTACCGCTGCGCCACCGTGCCGCATGGATCAAGCACCTGACTCATCTATTGCCCTCCTAACCTCCTTTCACTTCCCCCCTCATCTAGCCCATATCAAGGTGCTGATGCACCTGTTTATTTACTGACCTCTTCTTAGCTCAGATTAGTTTAGAAGCACAGTGCAGAAAAATGCCCTTTTGTCCACCGTCCATGCCAACCAGTGATCACCCTGTACACTAGCACTATCCTGTACAATTGGGACAATCTACAATCTTTACCAAAGCCAGTTAACTTACAAACCCGTACATTTTTGGAATGTGGGAGGAAACTGGAGTACCCGGAGAACACCCATGTGGTCACAGGGAGAACGTACAAACGCCACACAGACAGCACTTACAGTCAGGATCGAACCCGTGTTTCTGGCACTGTTAGCCTGCAACTTTATCACTGCACCACCGTGCCTGTAATCTCTCCCCCAATAACCGGGTCGGCTGAAGGTGATGATGGAGGTCCTGACTTCCACCTTACACTCTCAATGTATTCCCAATTTCTAGCTCTGGTGTTGTTCACGATCTAACAGCCCTGCACTAACATATACAGCTAACACACTCGATCCAGGCCCAGATAGTCTCCAGTCTCAACTCCCTCAAGCCTCATGCATCAGGGCTTCATATCCGTGAGAAGTGGCATCAGGTCCTGTGGAAGTTTGCAGCGTTAGTTGACAGTCACTAATGTGGTTGCACTGCTGCTGCACCTGCAACTAGTGCAGTGGTAGAGCTGCTACGTCACAGCGCCAGAGACCCGGATTCAATCCTGACTTTGGGTGCTGTCTGTACGGAGTTTGGATGTTCTCCCTGTGACCACCTAAGTTTTCTCCGGATGCTCCGGTTTCCTCCACAGCCCCAAAGACTTGAAGGTTTGTAGGTTAATTATCTTCTGTAAATTGCCCCTAGTGTGTACAATGCAAAACGTGGATAACATGGATCTGATGTATGGGTGATCTTTGGTTGGCGAAGACTCCTTGGGCTGCAGGGCCTGTTTCCACACTGTATCTCCAAACTAAACTAAACTGTCCAACACATCCGTCCACAGCTTTCCCGTGACGCAGTTCTAAAAGTGAAATTTATGAGTAAATGTCTCTTGATTATTTCCAAATAGATGTAGCGAGTAGATTCTGCACCCAATAGATTTGTAACTCACCATGTGATTAATAACACAAACCCTTTTTGATTTAAGGCCATTCATTAATCACTACCCTCGGAGATAGGGACTGCTGTTATTCCACTCTGCAGACAGTCCCACAGCTGCAGCTCCTTCAGTTAATAACAAGGAAAGGCCACGGCCAAATTTAACATCCACACTTTTCAAATACAGTTAGTCACTGTGAAAAGGTTAGAAGTATCATGCCTCCTGTGACTATAAATCATAAAGTCTTCAGCTTAACAGTCTGGAACCAATCATCAGATATGAATTCCAAAAAAAGTGTTTGTATTTAGTCCCGTAAAAGCCAAAAATCTCCACAATCAGCGTTGTTCATGGGAATGAACGATGCCGCACGGAATTCTCATTTTCCAGTTGTAGGTTGCAAGTTAGTCCCTTTTTTCTGCTTTTCTCCTCACCACAAGTGTGCAATATAGGCTGAGACATCATTGGTAATGGGAAGTGAGTGGCAGATTACTGCCTTCCTCTACAGCCAATATATAAGGCACTGGCTCACGGAAGCATGTTTTCCTGGTATCTTGGTCAACAAGACCAACAGCTTACTTACTTTGTCATCTGCTGAGGGGATTTTATGTGCTGAATGTAATATCAAATATTAGTCAAACAACATCAGATTTTTGATAGACACAAAATGCTGGAGTATTTCAGCGAGTCAAGCAGCGTCTCTGGAGAAAAGGAATAGGTGATGTTTCAGGTCGGAACCCTTCTTCTGATCGAACCGTTAACGGCGCTAATTCCTTTTCTCCAGAGATGCTGCCTGACCCGCTGAGTTACTCCAGCATTTTGTGTTTATCTTCGGTATAAAGGAACATCTCCAGTTCCTTCCTACACCCATCATCATATTTTTGTTCTTGTCTGTCTTCCTAACACATTTGGTTGCCACTGCCAGAGCAAGTTGAATTGTCAGCATTTACGTCAGTGAGTCAGAAAATCTAGAGTTTGAATGCTGCTCTGGGCTATTCTGGCAAGAGGTGTTTGGAGCTTTGGTCGGCAAGTAACCAATGCCCAGTCTCCATGGGTGGTCTCATTCCCATCAAATGGATCGTTGGACTCCATGAAACTCTCCCACCATGTAGGATCAACCACCATCATCTGATGTAAAAGATAGTCACATTGTGGAAGGAATTTCCATCTTGCAAGTCCTCTGCCAACTGACTTCCAAATCCTCTCAGTATTTCACATTTTAGTTTAGTTTAGTTATACAGCATGGATGCAGGCCCTTCGGTCCACCAGAGCAGCACCGGCCAGCAATCACCCTACACTACTTCTATCCTACACATTAGGGACCATTTACAGAAGCCAATCAACCTACAAACCTGCATGTCTTTGGAATGTGTTAGGAAACCGGAGAAAACACACATAGTCACAGGGAGAATGTACAACCTCTGTACAGACAGCTCCCATAGTCAGGATCGATCCCAGGTCTCTGGCCCTGTAAGGCAGCAACTCTACCACTGTGCCACTGTGCCACCACAATGGTGGAAGGGTGCCGACCTGAAACGTCACCTATCCTTTTCCTCCAGAGATGCTGCCTGACCCGCTGAGTTACTCCAGCATTTTGTGTCCATCTTCGGTATAAACCAGTATCTGCAGTTCCTTCCTCCCCATCTAAAATCCTCTCACCATTTCACATAACTCACAAAGAGGTGAGTGTGAAGAGATAAATGCACAACTTGACCACTCAGCTAGTAAAGATACAAAGACACCATCATTACTTGCCTAGTTTTCTCTCTCAAGGACGCATTGCCCAGTTCTAATGGATCTTACTCCATGGGATGATACATTAGTGCAAACATGAGCAGAGACTGGTCTTTAATCTTGTAAATGAAATCCAAGGTGAACAAATAGTGTTAAGTCAGGCAGCATCTCAGCAGAGAAGGAATGGGTGACGTTTCGGGTCGAGACCCTTCTTCTTCTTCTTCAGATCCTCACCGCCTCCCCGGCCGGTCCCAGGCCCGGACCACCGAAGCTGAGTCTGAAGAAAGGTCTCGACCCAAAATGTCACCCATTCCTTCTCTCCTGAGATGCTGCCTGACCTGCTGAGTTACTCCAGCATTTTGTGAATAAATACCTTCGATTTGTACCAGCATCTGCAATTATTTTCCTACACATTGTGCTAAGTGATGTTTGAGAAACGCCAGCTCTCCAAGTGCTGCTGAGCAGATGCGGATAGTGGGCAGATTATGAACTTTGCCAAATGCCAGAGTCTGACATGTAAATTGCTATTCACCACACAGAAGATCCTGTTCAACCAAGAACTCGTTCAAACATGTACCTGAATACTTAACGTAAAAGCAACAGAGGCAAATCAGCAGTAAATGAACCTGTCTTACCAACGGCCTGATTTATAAGAACAACTCCTACATTGAGGGGATTGTGAGACCAGACACGCACATAAATATTGCTCCACTACTTCAAAAGCTTGTGGGCATAGGGTTTCTTCCTACATAACAGAATCCCTATGAAACTCTTTCCCAGAAGTCGGACAGTGGTTTATTTTCTCTTGGTGTATGACCCTAGGGATAAACATTCCAGGAACATGCTTGTTGACCGCATCACATTGTGACCCGCATGCAACTTCTGCAGAAGAACTCCTGTTTGTAAGTGTTGCTGCTTCAATCCTAAAAGCAAATAGTTCTAAGGTGAGACAGATGGTTGGTACATAACTGAAGTGCACTATTAGTCTTTAAACTGAAAAGGAGGTAGAAGGAATGTACAGGCAGATCCTTTGAGCACTGGTTTAAGAAAACAAATCAAAGAAATTTGCTCAGGGTACATAGAAAAAAAAAACTAGGGATAGAAGTGAACTCATGTAAAGCAGTTTTAAAGCATCATTAAAGAATAGACAATAAAACAACGTTGCTCAATGAGAGAGATAGTGAATTGCAACAACAGCAGAGAAAAGCAATAGCAAAAATAGACACAAAGTACTGGAGTAACTCAGCGGGTCAGGCAGCATCTCTGGAGAACATGGAAAGGTGACGTTTTGGGTTGGGACGCTTTTTCAGACCGATTTTGCTGGAGGATGGAGGTTGGGGGAGAAAGTTGAAAGAGAGGAGGGGTAGGACAAAGCCAGGCGAGTGATAGGTGGATACAGGTGAGGGGGTGGTTGTGATAGACAGATGGTTGGACAAAGGCCAAAAGGTGTGAGATAAGGATAGAAGTGTGAATTGTGAAGTCAGAGGAAGGGGAGGGGGAAGGGAGAAGGGAGAAGGGAGAAATGGGTGCCTGGCAAAGTAACGAGGATGGGGGAGGGAAAGTGGAGGGCTGTTTTTTTGTCGGCTAATTGTATAAAATTGGAGAATTCAATATTCATACCATTAGGTTGTTAGCTGACCGTGGATTATGAGATGCTGTTTCTATGAATAGCTATATCTGTCTCAAAAGTGCAGAAGCCTAAATCCAAGTAGCTGGGCCAAAGAAATGATTTGTCAGGGATTTGTGACAGAACTTGAAATTATGTTTTAATTAAATTAGCTGCCAGCATAAGTTCAATGGTTCTTTATTTTGAAATTCTTGCACCCGTCGCCATATTTTGATGTAATTTACAAAAGAAAAAAAAAGTCTAAAGCGAGTGATTGTAGAGATATCTGAGCATTGAAGTCCGGCCGATAATGATGAGGAATAGCATTAGACTTTGGCTGCACAGAATTTAATTAAGAACACCTGATAGAGGCTTGCGTGTGGTGAAGGGCGGAGCACAAATCCCTTTATTACTTCTGCTCTTTCCCTGAAGGAATGAACTATCATCAGGGCCTGTGCCTGCAAGCTTCAGCAAAACCTCCAATGCCTCATCAAAGTACAAGCCATTGTTCAACGAGCCTGCAAGGGCAGTACACTGGTGCAGCAGTAACGCTGCTGCCTTACAGTGCCAGAAACCCGGCTTCGATCCTTACTATGGGTGCTGTCTATGTGGAGTTTGCACGTTCTCCCTATGACCCTGTGGGTTTTCTCCCGGTACTCAATTTTCCTCCCACACTCTAAGGACATGCAGGTTTGTAGGTTAATTGGCTGCTGCAAATTGTAAATTGTCCTTAGAGTGTAGGATAGAGTTAGAGATCGTTGGTCGGCACGGACTCATTAGGCTGAAGGGCCTGTTTCTGCACTGCATTTCTAAACTAAACTGGAATTGGTAGATGGCAGCCCAACTTGCAATGAAAAATTGAAATGTATGGTACCTTCTTATAGCAATGTTCACGCTTTGCTCTCTGTGGAGGGATGAACGCTAATTCCATGTAAACAATTTAATTATCAACATTTTTAATATGACATAAATTACTGCAGAAGTTAGAAGGCCCAAGTTATCTTACTCCAATGTAGTACAACCAAGAATTAGACTAAATTCTTTATTTAGAATTAGTCATGTCAAGAGGGTTGGGTTGGGAAAATCTTGTTTAAATGGAAACTCTATGATCCAAAAAAAATTTAAAGTACATAATTAGGGCTGCACCAAATGATGTCCTAATTACAGACTCCCACTTTCCACTTGAACAATGTTTTCCAAATTAAATCCTCTATCTGATTTTAAATAACAAAAGCCTATGATTGCTTGAAGAATTGCATTGGACTAAACGGATTTGTGCTGATTGAGGAGGGGAGCGCGGGGGGGGGGGGATTCATTTTGAGTATCTGTGGAATTTATTCTTTTGTTTCACATTACAACAGTTACTCATTTGAATCCCGAGTCCTTTTAAAATTATGACTTCTCAGAAGAAACTCAGTTATACAATGAAGTGCCTCAACTGTGTTTTAGTTTAGAGATTCAGCATGGATTCAGCCCACTCAATCCGTGCCGACCAGCGATCCCAACACACTAACACTATCCTACATACAAAAGTCAATAGTCAATAGTCGTTTATTTGTTACATACACATAAATGTGTAGTAAAATGGACAATTTACTATTATACCAAGCCAATTAACCTACAAACCTGTACATCTTTGGAGTGTGGGAGGTAACCGGAGGTCCCAGAGAAAACCTACGCAGGTCACGGGGAGAACGTACAAACTCCTTATAGGCAGCACCTGTAATCAGGATCGAACCCGGGTCTCTGGCGCTATAAGGCAACAACTCCAATGCCGTGCCACCGTGACATCTGTGTTGTTGGGAGGGAGCATGAAATGTGGTAAATTCCACTTTACCTGCCCCAGCCTGTGTCAGAATAGCATTACTAGGTTGAATTCTGTGGCAAAAATACCAGCTTTGAAGGAAACCATCAGTAATTTGCTCTAATTTTCATTCATGTATGAATCACGCATATCAAAGCAGAGTGGAAGTTAGGTCCTCAGTTTCTTGCTTACTATGCAGATTTTGTTGCCAAGGTTTAATTAAGCTTATTATTTTGATGGAAAGGGCCTAAATTATTGGCTAGAATAGATCAGTTATGAATAATGAGGAGGATTAGTTTTAGTTTAGTTTTGTTTAGAGAGAGATCCAAGATTGAACCCGGGTCGCTGGCGCTGTAAGTAGCAACTCTACCACAACTCTACTCTGCCTTCGTACCATTAGACTAATGCCTGAGATAAACAGATCGCCTTACGGGGGAAGGTTGGACACTCTTGGCCTGTAACTGAAGTTTAGAAAACTACTAGACCAAGTGGACCCGTTGGGCCCAAACCTCTCCTGCATTGGTGCAGCACCCTCTCCTCCCCACCTCCCCCTCCCCCCCTCCCATCCCCCCTCCCCCCTTGCCCCTCCCTCCTACCCACTACTAAGAGTACTATGGGAGTAGCTATGCTGCACAGAAATACCTTTGCTACACAGTAGTTCCAAGAACAGAGAGTTTACCATCAACCTAGTCATTGACCACTGACCCACCCTCTAGTTTCCTTTGGCCACTTACCACATGTGCTTTAGGCACATTGGCCTTCATCAGTCAGCATGTTGAGTAGAGAAGTCAGGAGGTCATGTTGCAGTTATGTAAGTCATTGGTGATGGCAACATTTAGCGTATTGCATTCAGTTTTGGGCACCATGCTCTAGGAAAGATATTGTCAAGCTGGAATGGGTACAGAGGAGATTTATGAAGATGTTGCTAGGACTTGAGGGCTTGAGCTATAGGGAGAGGTTGAGCAGGCTAGGGCTTAATTCCATGTAGCACAGGAGGATGAGGGGTGATCTTACAGAGGTGTACAAAATCATGGGAGGAATAGATTGAGTAAATGCATAGAGTTATTTGCCCAGAGTAAAGGAATCACAAACCAGAGGATATTGGTTTAAGATGAGGGGGGAAAGATTTAATAGAAGCCTGAGGGGTAACATTTTTTACACTGATTGGTGGGTGTATAGAACGAGCTGCCGGAGGAGGTAGTTGAGGCAGGTACTATTTGCAATGTTTAAGAAGCATTTTGACAGGTACATGGATAGGATTGTTTTAGAGGGATATGGGCCAAATGCTGGCAGGTGGGACTAGTGCAGATCGGGCATGTTGGTCGTTGTAGGCAGGTTGGGCCGAAGGGGCTTGTTTCTACATTGTATGACTCTATGACTGCATGACTGAAGGGCAAATTAGAGTATCCTATTAATCCAAGAGGTCAACTTTGGGATATGGGAGGAAACTGGAACACGGAGAGGAAACCCAAGCAGATTCCGCACAGATAGCATCCATGGTCATACTTGATCTCTGGCGTCTGAGGCTGTGAGAGAGCATAACCAACTGCTGCACCAACATGACAAAGCACAAGGCCTTCAATTTACAATACTGATGATGGAGCGGTTAGGAACATGGATCCGGTATAAATATTCTTGGTAAAATTTAGAAAATATGCTTGTTAAAGCTCATAGCCCACTGCCAACAAAACAAAAACTATAAAAGCCTGGAAATATTTTAAAGTATAAGACGCAATGAGATACAGCTGGATGCCAGTATAAAATGAATTGACAAACGCAAGGTACCAGTACCCATTTTGAACAATAATTCAAACAGCTACCTTGGATTAAATGCAGAAGCAATAATGTTTCAGAATGTATAGATGCTTATGGGCATAATCAGATAAAACCAGCACGCTCTCCCATGCTTATAAATCTCACAGTCTGTTGGCAGCCACAAGAGCCTTATGGTAATGATTTTGCACATTACAATGTATACATTCCATGGCAGTAGAGGCAGCCAAAGAGTCTGACCCAAAATATAAAACACAATTGGTAAGTATTTTCTAAATGACCCCAGGCAATGAGCAATACAAACTCAGCTCTTTTTCTTGTCACATGGAGAAATAAGGGAAAGATTGTGCTGCAAAGATGAAACTCCGTTTGCATGCCCCTGTCTTCCACATGGATGAATACAGGCCATATGTCCAGTAGCAAACATCTAGATTTGAAGTAGTGTTGCCAATTTGCAAGATACAAAAGCATACAGACTGATAGACGCAGGACCCGCTGAGTTACTCCAGCATTTTATGTCTGTCTGTCTTCGGTGTAAACTAGCATCTGCAGTTCCTTTGTAGGATCTACTGAATCCCACGACAGAAAGCAAAGAACAAACGACACTTAGCTGAGCCAGGCACCTTGTGCCACGTTTATTCCAGAAGCCCCTTTTACCTACATTCTCACCAATCATAACCCTTGGGCAGATAAGTCCAATGAGTGCGTCTGACCTTGGAGTTGTTATTGAGCTCTTGTGGCTGGACCTTCTCGTGAGGCTGCTGGCGAGTTGCCAGTGGTGACAGGCTGTATACAAAACCAACGTGGGCATAAAGACACCACAGCTTCCCCCTCAGCCACCGAGTAATACAAGGTGGCGACTGCCTAGCTTTGTCCTGCCCCGTAACAGTCTGGCCGGTTGATTTTATGGCCTGATCTTGTTTGGTACTGCAGTGTGGGAGGTCTTTGACAGGAAGTGTTGGGTTCTTGTGCCTTCGCTGGTTCGGTAGGTGAGGTAGTCAGTTGGTTCTCGATGTATGCTGGCTTTAACCAGTCGACGGAAACAGTGTCAGTTTTTCCGTTCCGATAGACCACAAAACGTTTGGGTAGGTGTGGGATGACTTGGTAAGGGCCATCGTATGCTTGCTGAAGAGGTCGGCAGACGGAGTCGTGCTAGACCAAAACATGTGTGCAGCGTTGGAGGTCAGCAGGCACGTGGACCATTGCAGGTGTTCGCCTTGTCGGCGTTGTCCTGAGTAGCTGCATAGTTCGCCGTAACCGATTGACATACCTGCTTGGATTATAGGATCTGTCTGTGGGGATTGGTTCAACAAATTCGCCGGGCAGCTTCAGAGTTGTGCCGTAAACCATTTCTGCCGACGAAAATCCTCGGTCTGCTTTCACCGCCGTACGAATGCCAAGCAGAACCAAAGGCAACCGTTCACTCCAGTTCGACGCGTCTCCACCGGCTGCCAGAGCGGCTTTCAACAGGTGATGGAACCCTTCGATCAGGCTGTCTGTCCGCTTGTGGATGATACGCAGTCGTTCAAATTCGGTTCGTACCCAAGAGGTCAGTTAACGTTTGAAACAGCGCAGACTCAAAATGCGGTCCTCGATCTGTGGTGATCGTACTTGGGACCCCAAAGACCGAAATCCTTTGGTCAACAAAAGCGCAGGCAATTGTTTCCGCTGAAATATTGATGACTGGGATAGCATCTTGCCATCTTGTGAACCGGTCTTCACAAGCGAGCAGATATGTGCAGTTTCTTGACGGTGGGAGTGGGCCGACCAAGTCCAGGTGCACATGCTCGAAACGGGTGTTCTGTACAGGAAACTCACCGAAAAGGGTCTCACGGTAGACAAGTCTTTGCCCATAATCCAATGTCAGGCTTGATGAAAGGCCAAATGAAACGTTCGGAGATTAGTTTTATCGCAGCCTTCTTGCCCGGATGTGATAAGTTGTGCAGCGCACTGAAAACTTCTTGATGCATCGTCCTAAGCACAAACGGCCTTGGTTTGCCAGTGGAAGTGTCACATATGATGGTTCCTCTCGTGTCACCGATAGGTATATTTTCCAATTTTAGGGCTGTATGCATCTGATGATAATGGATAAGATCGGGATCAGAAGGCTGCGTGTTCAAATCACCAGTTGTAGGGTCTACTGAATCCCACGACGGAAAGCAAACAACAAACTACACTTAGGTGAACCAGACACCTTGTGTCACGTTTATTCCAGAAGCCTCTTTTACCTACATTCTCACCAACCATAACCCGAGTGCAGATAAGGCAGATGAGTACGTCTGACCTTGGAGTTGTTATTGAGCTGTTGTGGCTGGACCTTCTCGTGAGGCTGCTGGCGAGTCGCTGAATGCAAAACCAACGTGGGTGTGAAGGCACCACTCCTTCCTATCATATCATATCATATATCTACAGCCGGAAACAGGCCTTTTCGGCCCTCCAAGTCCGTGCCGCCCAGTGATCCCCGTACATTAACACTATCCTACACCCACTAGGGACAATTTTTACATTTACCCAGCCAATTAACCTACATACCTGTACATCTTTGTACAGCATAATGACTGGTTGCACAATGGCATGGTGTGGAAATGTGAGCTCCAATGAATGAAGACAACAGAAAATGGTAGACATTGCCTGGTCCATGATGGGTACTGACCTCCCCACCATCGCCAGGAAGAGCTGCCTCAAGGAGGCAATCGTGGATTGTGAAGCCAGCGGGAGAAAAGTAGCAGGAAGGGGATGGAGGGAAGAAATAGGTGGGAGTCAGGTCGAGGCACAGGGGAGGGAAGGGGAAGGGGAAGAAAGAGAGGGGTGTGGGGTGAATGGAGTGGAAGGGGGGGGGAGGGTTTAGTTAGGGGTTACTTAAAATTGGAGAATTCAATGTTCGCATTGTTGGGTTGTGGGACCTATCAGTGAATGATTCTAGATGCAAACTGTCCTAGTAGATTTTAATGATTTTTTGTACAAATTCAATAGGCTTCTCAGGGATATGTATGGGCTTATACCAATGCCAAAATAATACTTGTGAAGCACCATTAATCTGTACATGCCCCTTGCACCACTACCTTTAATACAGTAAACCCTCGCTATAACAGACCGGTGGGGGGAACTGGCCCATTATTGACAATTGTCTACTATAACCGAGTAATGGATTACCAAGTAATAGAGTATCGTTGTATAAGCAGTAGAAATAAAGAACTGCAGATACTGGTTAATAACCAGAAGGACATAAAGTGTTGGAGTAACTCAGCAGGTCAGGCAGCATCTCTGGAGAACATGGAAAGGTGACATTTTGGGTTGAGACCTGTCTTCAGACTCTCGGTCTGGAATTGGGCCTGGAATTCAGGTGAGTTGACGGCTCCGGCCTGCTGCTGCTGGCGGCCGGGAGAGAGGCGAGGATCGGCGGAGTCATTGGTCGCAGCCTGCGTGCGGGTGGCTGGAGTGCAGGTGAGGGTCGATGGTGGTGGCAGCAGGCATGGCTGACAGTGGCTATGGAAGGTGTGTGGGCCGGCGGTGGTGGTGGCAGCAGGCGTGGTTGACAGTGGCTATGGAAGCTGTGTGGGCCGGCGGTGGTGGTGGTAGCAGGCGTGGGCTGACAGTGGTTAGGGAAGTTGTGTGGGCCGGCGGTGGTGGTGGTAGCAGGCGTGGGTTGACAGTGGCTATGGAAGTTGTGTGGGCCGGCGGTAGTGATGGCAGCAGGCGTGGGCTGACAGTGGTTAGGGAAGCTGTGAGGGCCGGCGGCGGTGGTGGTGGCAGTAGGTCTGACCTGGAAGCGGCCAGGGAGGCGGGGCAGGCTAGGGGTGGTGTCGGCAGCCTGGCTTGGCGGTGAAGTTTATAAATCTGTTAAAGAGAGATCCATAATAATGAGGGTTTACTGCACCTTACACCTCACATAGAGCAAAGCTGTAATCTTACAGGGAAAAAAACAATGTAATACAATTTAGCAGTCAGGAAATGGATTAGGCCTAAGGCATATATTTGAGATAATGTAGACAGCAATGCATAACACCTCATATCAATGATACCGTTCAGGTGAACAGTCGTGGAGGTGGATAATGTGCTGTGTCAGTTAGTCACGGCTCCAGGTGTGACTCCTAAATCCCAAAACCTACCTCTGGCAGCACCTTCACTGATCATATTTCTAAAAGAATTTTGACTCCACTAGATTCTGGCAGAGGTGAGCCAAATTGTATAGCATCAATATCGGGAGTCGGTTCTGAATGAATATGTCCCAGCACCCAGTCTAATCCACAACAGTTTTTTCACTGGATAATCTCCGCACTGTGCAGTTTTTGAAATTGTTTGCTTTCAATGGCTGGATAAAGGTACTAACATTTTCATCTGAATCTATTTTAGAGAGGAGAATCAATTGTTATGGCAGAAGAGACATAGAGGAACAAGAGAAGGGGTAAGATGCGGAACAGTTTTGCTGCTTGTGGAACAAGCGTAGCAGTAGGATTAGAACATAGGCAGGAGAGCAGCAGGGATCATGGAGGGGGAGTAGTGAGAGAGGGTCTCACATAATTCCTCATGGAGTCGTACAGTCATAGATTCATACAGCGTGGGGACAGGCCCTTTGGCTCAACTTGCCTCCACCAGTCAATATGTCCCATCTACATTAATCCCACCTGCCTATGTTAGGCTCATATCCCTCTAAACCTGTCCTATCCATGTACCTGTCTAAACATTTCTTAAATGTTGCGATAATACCTGCCTCAACTACTTCCTCTGGCAGCTCATTCCATACACCCACCACCCTTTGTGTAAAAATGTTATTCCTCAGGTACATTTTAAATCTTTGGCCCTCATCTTAAACCTATGTCCTCTGATTTTCGATTCCCCTACACTGGGCAAGAGACTTTGTGCATTTACCCCATCTATTCCTCTCATGATTTTGTACACTTCTATAAGATCACCTCTCATCCTCCTGCACTCCAACCTCTCCCTATAGCTCAGCCTGCTCAACTCCCTATAGCTCAGCCTGCTCAATCTCTCCCTATAGCACAGGCCCTCAAGTCCTGGCAACGTTCTCATAAATCTTCTCTGCACCCTTCCCAGCTTAACCACATTTTTTTGCTCATAACATGGTGCCCAAACCTGTGACTGTGTGGGTTTTGTCCGGGTGCTCCGGTTTCCTCCCACAGTCCAAAGACGTTCAGGTTTGTTGGTTAATTGGCTTCAGTAAAATTGTAAATTGTCCATAGTGTGTAGTTCGGGGATTGCTGGTCTGCACGGACTCACTGGGCCGAAGGGTCTTTTTCTCTAAACTAAACTAAACTAAACTAAAAAGGAGATGATCTCAATCCTTGGCCATGTTGATAATAATGGGGGTGTAATTGTTAATGGCTACCCAACTACTCATCCTGACTTGTTTTATGGAAAGTTGGGCAATGGTGACTTGGTAATCAGCTTATGGGAATGCATTAATCATTACTTCAGTGATGCTGTGGTTTGAATTGTGTTGTGGTTTACTGTTCTTTTCAGCATTTGTTAATTAAAGTAATAAGGTTACGCCTTGAGACTATGTTGATCCTTTGGCAATACAAGAGATCCTTTTGGTAACCTTTCATTGAAAGTTAACTTCAGGATACCAAATAGGTGTTAAAGAGTAAGAATATTTAGGTAATATCGAATCCAATTTTTGGAATATTTGACAAATATTTATGCATTATTTTATAGTGCACAATGCTGTGGTGGGTTTAAGACAGATTGCAGTTAACTTTTTAAATATGAATGGAACAGCTGCAATGAATTACTTTCAAATTAGCAATGCAAAACAAATGGGAATTTGGAAGCCCATTTAACTGGGCATCAATTCATCTAGATCATGCTTTTAAAATATCAATGACATGCACAATATAGAACATGTACCATTGTTCCTTAGTAAACTTACACTTGTTGAAGCCAAGAATTATGCAAGAGTATTTCAAGCATTTAGAATACAGAGGGACTCAGTCTGAAGAAGGGTCTCGACACATAACATCATATACCTTTTCTCCAAAGATGCTGCCTGTCCCGCTGAGTTACTCCAGCATTTTGTGTCTATCTTCGTTGTAAGCCAGCATCTGCAGTTCCTTCCTACACATTTAGAACACATTGCCTAGGCAAGCATTCAAGGTACAACACTTCCATAGACAGATATAACTATATTTAAGTCAATGTATCGAGATTCATTTTTAGTACTTTATACATACATCTTTTGACCTGAACCTCTTTCCAATATTGACATCTTTTAAGAGAAAGTTACTTCTTTGGGAGGGTGGGAGGATGGGTCGAGGAGCAGAAAGCGTCAGACTCCTGGACCCAGTAACAGAAGCCACAACAGCTGCAATCACTCCTGGAAGGAGGGAGTGCCGCATGGCTCCAACATCTGCCAGCTCCCTCCTCCCTTCCTTCATGTGGATTGCAAGCAGGCATAGCTGCAGCTTCAAGTCCAAGTGGGGCACCGGCCAAAACAATTCTGGCAAACCGAGGGATGGCTGACTGATGAAACTCAGCCGCAGAATCTGGAAACATCACAAGGGGGGCTTTAAATGCTATATTTACGATCGCCCATCATTCAGTTGACATTATTTAAAAACCAAATACCTGTAGAGATCTGGTATTTGTTGAAGATTTTCAAAATAGTTGTTGATACCTCATGAATGACCGCATTTTACGATGAGGAGTTTTCAGAGGTGGTCAGAGGGATCAGAATATAGAGGCAGGATTTGGTCAAGTGGTGCATGGAGACATGAAACGTTTGGGAGAAGAACTGCCGAAGCCCCTGTGGACCTATTGCTTCCCCAATGTTGCAACTCAACTCCAATTTTGCATTCCAAAGCCAGTATTGAACAGCTCTGAAATATTCTCTTTGTTCCTCTTCCCAAAAAATGCTGCCTGATCCAATGAGCATTTCCAGCATTCTTTGTTTATATTTCAGATCTCTGTTTTTGTTTTTTTTTGCTTTCCAATGTTTCTGGTTTGAACTTTTAAACTTGAACTCTACTTTGTGAGAACCTTCAGGTTGAATCTGCAGAGGGTAAAAATCCCTATACTTATTCTCAGTCGCTCCTGGTTTTGCGTAAACAAGTCTAGAATCCAGGCAGTTCAAATATTAATGGAGGTCGGATGGGAGGAAGTGACTGATCTGTTGGCTGCTGATGAAACTATAATGAAGCTGCAAGGCTTTGTATTGGCAGCAAATCTATTGTTAAGGCAGACAAACGGAAAGATTGTTTTGTTCTGGTCCAACAAGCTTGACGTTATCACAGACCACCGTCTTTCCTCACCAAAGATGGACACAAAATGCTGGAGTAAATCAGCAGGTCAGGCAGCAACTCTGGAGAAATGGAATAGGTGACGTTTTGGGTTACAACACTTCTTCAGACATCTTGAGTCTGAAGAAGGGTTCTAATCGAAACATCACCTATTCCTTCCTCCTGAGATGCTGCCTGAACAGCTGAGTTACTCCAGATTTTGTGCCTATCTTCGGTATAAAGCAACATCTGCAGATCCTTCCCACACATCTTCACCCAGCAACTGCCTTCTGCTTCATTCACTGACGTCGACACGGCCTTGAATTTTGGAAGAAGCACCACAATTACGACTATCCCACGTGACTGAATTCTCCTGGGCTCCTCTCACTCCGTGCCCAATCCCTAATGATCCATAGACGACTTGGATTCCAGTCCATCCACCCACTGTAATTCCTCACTCCCACTAATCTTTTCCAAACCTAGTCATTTTAGCAGGTTGGCAGACCTCAAAAAAAGCACAGCTCCAACCCAAGCACAGAATTCTCCTCCAGTTTAAAATCCAGCTCACTGTGACAGCTTCAGAGTGATGCGATGAGAAGCCTGGTTTATTTAGTGCCAGTTCCTCTACACATCTAGCAACACTATAGGTGGGCTGGGATGCCAAACCATTGAAGTAATGTTGATTGTGTGAGGAGCAACCTGCCATGCCTTCCTCCCTGGGGAAATAAGTTCCTCTTTTTATTTTCGAGAGGCGTCCTCTATTTTACGAACAACAGTGGTGGCACAGTGGGTGCAGCTGGTTGAGCCAGAGACCCAGGTTCAGTCCTGACTTTGGGTGCTGTCTGTGTGGAGTTTGAATGTTTGAATGTTTTCTGCGTGACCATGTGGGTTTCCTCCGGGTGCTCTGGTTTCCTCTCACATCTCAAAGACGTGTAGGTTTGACGGTTAATTGGCCTCAGTAAATTGCCCCTGGTGTATAGGGAGTGGATGAGAAAGTGGGATAAAATAGAACTGGTGGGAACGGGTGATTGATGGTCGGCGTGGACTCGGTGGCCTGATGGGCCTGTTTCCATGCTGCGTCTCTAAAGCAGTCTCATGATTATACTTTGATCCATTGAATTATTAGGATAAAATGGTAAACGATGTCAATCGACAAATGCAATTTCAAACTGATTAATGGGTCAGGTACCAACTTTTATGAACTCATTATCAACATAATCTGATACTCGGAGAGTATTAAGTCTCAATTCCAGAAACTTCCCCATTTCTCACAGTACTTCCAAACTCAAAAAAATCTATTTATCTTGGTCCAGATCTTTAAATTGTCTCACAATCAACAGACAAAGTTTTGTCTGACTTTAGTCTGTTCTTTCTAACTTTATTCCTAAATCACACAGCTCTGATATTGCATTAAAATGAGGTAAGAAATAATCTTACTTTGACACTGTCCAATTCTGTCATTTCCACTTTAAGAGCTCCAGCTGCTACTACAGGCTTTGAGTGATCCAAGAATTACAACCAGAATAAAAGGTGTTTATAATAACTGTTTTCAGCCCACATTGTGTTTTTTTGTCTCTTATATGAGAGTTGAGACCACAGTATGGAAAATGCCTGCTGTGTTCAATGTTAATTGAATTTTCTTTTACTTCCAACTCCTTTATTAATGCGTCATCCAACCATATGAGTCATTCAGTAAAATCCATGAACTTATGTCATCGGACAAATATTTTAGCTTATTGGTCATTGGAAGAATTCTATTAACTGACTTATTGTGTAAAACGTTATCTCAGTTACGTGAAAATCTTTGGCTCCAATGAATGTATGGGACAACATCAGTGAGGTCATCTGTCTGATGGAGTGGATGTGGGGGGAATGTTTCCACTAGTGGGAGAGTCTAGGACCAGAATAAAAGGATGTGTCTTTAGAATGGAGACAAGGAGGAATTTCTTTAGCCAGAGGGAGGGAATCTGTGGAATTCATTGTCACAGAAGGCTGTGGAGGGCGTCGTTGGGTATTTTTAAAGTGGAGATTGATACGTTCTTGATCAGGAAGGGGGGGGGGTCAAAGGTTATGGGGAGAAGGCAGGAGAATGGGGTGGAGAGGGAAAAATAGATCAGCCATGATTGAATGGTGGAGCAGACTTGGGGTGAATGTCTGCGCCTATGCCTTACAAACAATGCAGTTTTTAGTGATGAGGACATAGCATGAATAACATGTTTGGATTTGAGGGAGCATTTACCAAATAATAGTTTTTGTGGCAGTTTTGAATTCATTATAGATTACGGTTGAGACAAATACTGTGCTCAATGGTGAATTATTATTTATCACAATCTTTCACAGGGGATCCTTGATTTTCCAAGAGCTGCTTGTGGCCCTTATCAGGGGGCATTCAGTTAGCAACCACACTGGTGAAGCACGCTGGCCTCTTACAGACCAGACCTGGCAATGACAGCAGATTCTCTTCACTGAAGGGCGTCAGATAACCAGAAGTATTTTTGCAACAATCCACCAGATTTGATTTAATATTAATTAACTTTTGACCAGTTTTTTCTTTAAATTACGTTTGGTGGGATTTGAATTCAGATCTCTGGATCATTAGTTTTAGTTTAGTTTAGAGATACAGCACAGAAACAGGCCTTTCAGCCCACCGGGTTTGCGCCAACTAGTGATCTCCTTACACTAGCACTATCCTACACATTAGAGACAATTTACGATTTTTACCAAAGCCAATTAACCTACAAACCTGTACGTCTTTGGAATGTGGGATGAAACCAGAGCACCCAGGGAAAACCCACACAGTCACAGGGAGAATATACAAACTCCACACAGACAGCACCTGTAGTCAGGATTGAACCCGGGTGTCTGGCGCTGTAAGGCAGCATCTCTATCGCTGCATCACCGTGCCACCCTAGTCTGGACCTCTGGGTTCCTAGTCCAGTTGTTTAACCACTTTAACATCACTGTATCAGGGAGAGTGGGAAATGACGTAACAATGGTCCCTCTTCTGTATAGCTATTTTATTAGACTTCCTGCAAAATATTGAATATAAATTATTTTCGACACCAGAAAATCAAATCTATTTTTTTTTCATGGCGACACATCGCGTCTTCATTACTTTCCAATTAACTGTGTACTTGCCTGGTTCACCCAAGGCTCCAATCAAATGTATTCTGGAGGCATCAAAAGGGGAAGCAATGTGTACCTATACAAGTATTCACAAGGTCACTCAGGGGTGTGGATCAGCTGTGTAGCCGGAGCTGAGGCTCAGACTGCTTGTGTTCAGCTTGAGATAGATACAAAGTGCTGGAGTAACTCAACGGTCAGGCAGCATCTCTGGAGAAAAAAGATGGGTGATGTTTCGGGCCAGGACACTTATTCAGACTGAAAGTAGAGGGGAGGGAACTGGAGGTCAAAAAGGCTTATGTTCAGCCTGTTGTGGAAAGCTTACCTATAATCGTCCTAAATGATAGGAGGCAATTAGAATTGGAATGGAGGCTCGGTACATGGAGAGTAAAAGAAAATGTGGAAACAAAACTGTCTGAAGAAGGGTCCCATCCCGAAAGGTCACCTATTCATGTTCTCCAGAAATGCTGCCTGACCCGCTGATTTACTCCACTGTCCTTATGTGTAAACCAACATCTGTAGCTCATTGTTTTTACATTTTGACTGCTCCACTGCAAAGTCTCCTCAAGGTATCCTACTTTGAAAAAACATTTCTCCTCTCTCTGACAGGAGTTCTTTAAGACCCTCTCTCACTGCTCCCCCCTCTGACTGGCCTTTGTTCCAACCATCTCTTTCAACCCCCCCCCCTTGTCTGTGTTCACCTATTACATGCCATGCTTTATCCTGCCTCTGCTCCCTTTCAGTTTTCTTTCCCTCCCTCCCTCCCTTCCTTCCTTCCTTCCTTCCTCCCTCCCTCCCTCCCTCCCTCCCTCCCTCCCTCCCTCCCTCCCTCCCTCCCTCCCTCCCTCCCTCCCTCCCTCCCTCCCTCCCTCCCTCCCTCCCTCCCCTACAACCAGCCTGAAGAAGGGTCTCAACTAATTTAGTCTGCAGGGTAATACAAGTTTATGGGTAATAGAAAAAAGTAACCTCTGTATTTTTTTATTTAACTAAGTAATAGTTCATTGAGATCATTCAAGTCTAAATATTGGAAGACCTTGAACCTGCAGCAGGCATTCAAATGCCACAATATGAAGTGTTACAGTAGGCAGTAAACGTACTTGATTCTATGGCATTGCAATTTTCAATTAAATGTAGCTTTGTTGTTAGGAAATAACATTTGGAAGTATACAAACAATCTGGCAATCTTCGTGATTTGTGAAACTTGCTCCAAGTTTCTTCAGGAGGTTTATGCCAGAAAACAGTACAACAGAAATATCTTCCTTATCCATTTTACAGCTGCATTGGATGTTGCCCAGACTATGACATCAACCATGGCGGAAATCCTTTTTAGAACTTCCACAGCTCTAATAGACAGAGTAGGTGGACCGGGAAGAGAAATATCTCAGAGGATACACCCCTCTCATTCTCAACATTATCCAAGCCACTTCTTTGCTCCCCAGGGATGGCTCTTGGAACCCAATAATCAGATTATGAGGAAATTACAGGCTACTCAGGAGACCCTGAACCAATAAAATATGTTTCACAATGGCCAACTGTGAATGTTGCCATGCAAAGCTTGTAAAAATGGCTGCTTGCTATTTCATCCTTCAGGATTATTAGCCAAAATGTACACTTATTGCATGTTCCTGTATCGTATTGTTCAGCATTGATGAGGTTACAGTGATAATCATTGTGATATGCAGAAGACTAGACACTGAATGTACAAGAAACACCCCAAACAGAATTCTGAAAAAAAAAGATTTTTTTTCTTCAATATAATCAAAAGAAAAAAATACAACAAAGTTGAACCATCCTATCATCAACTACACAGCGATCCTGACCTATCATTTATCTCATTGAAGATCTTCAGATTATCTTTAATTGGAATTTACTGGACTTTATCTTGCACTAAGCATTAATTCCTCTATCCTGCATTTGCACACTGTGGGCGGCTTGATTGTAATGATGACTGGATAGCACATAACAAAAAGTTTTTCACTGTACCTCGGTTCATGTGACAGTAATAAACTAAAGTAAATGAATGTAAATCAAACTAAACTCCATGCAAAAAACAAAATGATTAAACATTCGGGCAAAATGAACAAAAGATTTGTTTGATTAGAAGAAACTAAAAGCATAAACCCAAAAGTCCCCTCTCTGTTACATTAGCTGACAAGACAAACAATAGAACATAATGTCCAAAGAAAACACAGCAGCAAATACATTGGCAGGAAGTGACAGACAAATGGATGAAGGTGATCATTTTGATCAAAAATTGTTGTAGAATTTTCCAGAGCATTTTTAACCTTAATTCTTTTCAGAAATTTTATTTTGATTTGGTTAATTTGAGACAAAATCGGCATCATTTTGAATGATTACACAAAAAACATGTGGTACTGATTGAACTTACGATTGAAACTGTTAGTTGCTATAAAATATTCCAGCTTTGCTGATGCTTTATCTGCCCAATTCATTCTTTGGTTAGCCTTTTATGACAGAAGCAGGAAAATCTTGCTATTCAATATCCCCCCAACTGGAACGATCACCATGGGAGGCCCATGCCTCTACCCAACTGGTCCAAATGCTAATCCACTGGGCCTGGAGCCAGCAGCATGATCTAAGTGGCAGTAGGACCTTTAGGAGGAATTTCTTTAGTCAGATGGCGGTGAATCTGTGGAATTCATTGCCACATATGCCTGTGGAGGCCAAGTCAAGCAGAGATTGATAGATTCTTGATTATTGTCATTATGGGGAGAAAGCGGGAGAATGGGGTTGAGGGAAAGATAGATGAGCCATGATTGAATGGCAGAGTGGACTTGATGGGCCAAAAAGCCTAATTCTGCTCCTATCATTTATAAACTTATGAGCTTATGAACCTCTGGTGGTGCAGTGTTCATTTTTTCCCCTCCCACCCCAAAAGTGCCCTGGAAGGTTTTAACACATACCTCTATCCCACTTTTGCTAGAACTATGAACTAAGATTGTTTAGTCTAGTTTAGTTTAGTTTAGTTTAGGGATACAGTGTGGAAACAGGCCCTTTGGCCCACTGCGTTTGCACCAACCAGCGATCCCCGTATATTAGCACTACCCTACACACTAGGGACAGTTTACAATTTTTACCAAAGCCAATTAATCTACAAGCCTGTAGGTCTTTGGAGTGTGGGAGAAAACTGGAGCAAATAGGGAAAACCCGCTCTGTTATGGGGAGAACGTACAAACTCCGTACAGATAGCATAGTCAGGATTAAACCAGGATCTCCGGCATTGTAAGGCAGCAACTCAACTGCTGCGCCACAGTGTCGCCCCAAATTGATTTTCCTATTGTTTTTAAATGTCTCCAATTTTCTGACAAACAGTAACAAATTGTAAAAGAGGACACAAAGTGCTGGAATAACTCAAAGGATCAGGCAACATCCATGGACAACATGGATAGGTGATGTTTCGGGTCGAGGCCCTTCTGCAGCCTGAAGAAAGGTCTCGACCCAAAACGTCACCCATCTATTTTCTCCAGAGATGATGCCTGACCTGCAGAGTAACTCTAGCACTTTAGGTCCTTTTTTGTATTAATCAGTATCTGCTGTTCCTTGTTTCTACAGTTAAAAAATGAAATACAGATTTAATTAAAAGCTCAATTTTAAAAATAAATTAATCAGTTAACAAACTTAGGGTAGGGGACGGGAGGGGAGGGCGAAGGCTACATTTCAGTAAATGCCAGACACGCAGTGTGAATGTTCACATGTTGTGGAGGGGTTGCGAGGGGGTAGTTAGTGAGATAGAACTGGGTGTTATCAATGAACACAGGGACAGATGGACAGTGGAAAGCAGCTGGTCAGTGTGGACATCGAGCTAATTTGCTTGTTTCCATGCCAGATGACTTTATGACTTTATGACTCAAAGATGGAAAACAAGAACAGGCCACTGAGAGTTCCTGAAAAGGGAGTATCATGTCCAATGGGGAAAAGGCACAGAAAATGAAACAGTAATGCGCTACGAGAACAAGGCAAAGTGCTTGGCAAAATAGGTCTAATGTGGCAAGAAGTCCATAACGGTTTCTTGTATCATCACAGATAGTGGAGATTGTGGAGGCAAGTGTAATCCCACTAGTTAGTTGACCAAATGACTGCAGTCTTTTGAGGATGTTTGTAATTGATAATAGAGGACAAGTAGATGTGTGATTGATTGATTGATTGATTGGTTGATTGATTGATTAAAAGATACAGAATGGAACTGGGCCGCTTGGCCCACCGAATCCACAGAAACCTTCAATCACCTATAGACACTGGTTCTATGTTACCCCACTTTTGCAGTTATTCCCTATACACACTAGGGGCAACTTACAGAGAGGGTAATTAACCTACAAACCTGCATGTCATTTGGAATGTAGCAGGAAACTAGAGCACGGTCCACACGGTCACACGGCGAATGTGCAAACTCCACGAAAGCAGCACCCAAGGTCAGGATCAAACCCATATCTCCGGAGCTGTGAGATACGGACCAAGTTTATGTGGACTTGCTGCTTCTGCTGGTAGGCAGGATTTGAACCTAGGTAAGAAAATCCGCTGTATCTCTAAACTAAACCGTGGGCAAAATTCTGCATCATTTCCTATGGTCTGTTCAGAGCATTGAGAGAACAGTCTTCAGAAACCCTGCAATGTGACTACATCAAAGAAGTCCGTGTGATTTGATGCCAAGGTAAGCAGTCAAAATTGACTCCTGAAATGTTTGACCTTCACTGCATCTTAACTCAATGAATGATGTCACCTTCGTCAAACAATGCCAGTATTTGAATCGTGTTATGATCATCATGGGCTGCACTTGTCATTAACTATTAAAGTGCATTAGCCCTTGATTTTGAAGTATTTCTGGCATGAAATGAGAAGTTTTACTTAACTAACTAAACTCTCATCTCCTGTTTAATGCTTGTGTGCTTAATATATACCTGTTATTCTGATTCAAATTCATTTTTCATTGTTGCCCTGGAGAATACCGAGAAACCTTTGTACTGAGGCCAGGAAAAATTATCAAGCTAAACTAATTGGAAAATGCTAATTTCTGAGCAATTAAACTTCATAATTCTGATGTTTATTCAGAGAAACATTAAGTAAAGCAACACAAGGCCGCTTAAGGAAACCATAAACCATGAAGAGATTTTCTGAACCATTGCAAACACTGGTTTCTCATAATTTTAAGTTAAGTGAGAATGTGTACCAGCAATGTACTGGGTGGCACAGTGATGCAGTTGGGTGGCTCAGTGATGCAGCAGTAGAGTTGCTGCCTAACAACCCGGGTTTGATCCTGACTGCGGGTGCTGTCTGTATGGAGTTTGTACGTTCTCCCCGTGACATTGTCTCCATTGTGGTAAATCGAATATCACTGTACCTTAATTGGTACAAGTGACAATAAAAGACCTTTGAACCTTTGAACCTTTGACCGCATGGGTTTTCTCTCGGTGCTACGGTTTCCCCCCCACACTCCAAAGACATACAGGTTTGTAGGTTAATTACCTTCAGTAAAAATTTTAAATTGTCCCAAGTGTGTTGGATAGTGCTAGTGAGCCGAAGGGCCTGTTTCCACTCTGTATCTCTAAAGTCTAAAGTCTACAGCCAATGGAATAATGAATTATTATTTGCTGCAGCTCTGCACACCCATTAATGCAATAATAGACAAATAAATGTAAATAATGAATAATCTAATAATATATTCCTTTATTCGTCCCACACCGGGGAAATGTACATAAATTTAATAAATTAATAACCAGTGATATTAGGTTACCAGAACATAATAGTGCAAAACTGAAGTTAGAAGTGCAACCAAAACTAAGTCCATAGTGCATCATAGTTGCTGAGGTAGGCTTGTGGTTAGTGATGTGCAGTGTTCAAGAGTTGAATCATTGCTGGGAAAAAGCTGTTCTTGAATCTGGAGCTCATGGTTTTCAGGTTCCTGTATCTTCTTCCGAATGATAGTAAAAAGATAAAACCATTGCCAAAGTGGTATGGGTCTTTGATGATATTAGCTGCCTTTTACAGGCCGTACCTCTTGTAGATCCCGTCCCGATGAGGTGGTCACATCTCGTGATGGTCCAGGAGGTGTCCACCATTTTCTGCAGCCATCATTGTTCCTGGGCATTCAAGCACTGAACCAGACTGGTCAGCATGCTCTTTCCTGTAAGTCTGTCGAGGTTCAATGAACTATTTGCTGACACACCAATTTTCCTCATCTTCCAAGGAAGGAGAGGCATTGCTGGGCTTTCTTTATGATTGCGTCAATATGCTGGGCCCAGGACAGATCTTCAGAGATATGCACACCAAGAAGCTTGGAGCTGTTGACTCTCTACCACCGTCCCATATATGAAGACAGGTTCTTAGATGCTCAACTTTCCCCTTCTACAGTCAACAATCAACCCTTGGTCTTACTAATGATGAGAGAAAGATGGTTGTTCTAACATCATTCAATCAGGTTGTTAGTCAACCTCCTGGACCCTGACTCATCAGTACCCTTTATTTATCCACAAGGGAGGTATTGTTGGCGTATTTTGAGATGGCATTGGAGCTGTGTCTGACTACACAGTCAGATTATCGTTTCAGGGGATCAGTTTTGATTAATAATTATTTACCATAAGCAATACTCTTCAATAAATACAGCAGTTCCAGCAGTACTAATCAGAATGTTCAATAGTCCTTTCTCTTAGTCATTGAGAATTATCGAGTCATACAGCATGGAAATAGGACGGACTGGTTAGCTCAGTTGGTCAGAGCATGGCACTAATAATGCCAAGATTGTGGGTTCAATCCCTGTGTGGGGCATTGCTTTAAGATGAAAGGGTTAAAATGTAAGGGCGGCACAGAGGCACAGCGGTGGAGTTACTGCCTTACAGTGCCAGGTTCAATCCTGACTACGGGAGCTGTCTTTATGGAGTTTGTACATTCTCCCTGAGACTGCATGGGTCTTCCACAGTAGCTCCAGTTTTCTTCCACACTCCAAAGACATACAAATTTGTAGGTTAATTGTCTTTAGCAAAATTGTAAATTGTCCCGAGTGTGTAAGATAGTGCTAGTGTACGGGGTGATTGCTGGTTGGCGAGGACTCAGTGGACTGAAGGGCCTGTTTTAGCACTGTATCTCTAGTCTAAAGGCCCTTTGGCCCAATCTACCCATGTGACCAAGATGCCCCATCTACATTAGTCCCATCTGCCCATGTTCAGCCCAGATCCCTCTAGACTTTTTATATCCCTTCACCTGTCCATATGTCTTTTAAATGTTGTGATAGTAAACTAGTTAAGTCTTCCACTTGAGATTGTGATGAACCCTGATTGATCTAAGTTCAGAACTCATCAAATGCTGTCTCCATCTGTTATTTACCCATTGAGTTTATTTCAAGTTTTAAAATCAATTGTCTGACTTGTCAGCACTGAAAGAAGATTTGAACTTTAGCAAAATCCTTGATTATATTCCCAGAAAACCTATAAATTACACGAGGCAGTCTCACCAACTTTTTGCTTTTGAAAAACAAAACAGTGCGGTCTCAACTCAGCTTCTTTCTCCTTCATGATTTATTGTTAATTGTTGACCTCATTCTAGGAACCCTACATATACAGTTCCTGTGGGAAACTGGGCAATGTTGTAACCGATGGAAGGGCGGTACACTGGAATCGTAGCGGACTGGACCTTATTTGGCACCAGGCCGAACAATACCTGACCCCAGAGATCTGAAGTGTTTAATTATTTGCATTCCTCAGCAGTAACATCCTTTATTTTGAGGAGCTCAAAAACAAAGAGGCAAACACACACCAAATCTGGCCACATTTCTTTTTAATTTTGCATTCACTCCTTGGATTATTTGTCTGGAATATAAAGCGTGTCATCAAGGGAACTGAATTTGAGGAGGAGAAAGCAATCCAACATGAAATGAGCTGGCTCGTCAGGCTGACACCTAAGTAAGTGTCACAATTGGCACTGCACACTTTAACATTCAGAGAAAGGCAAACAACCACCAGTTAGCACTCTCTGGAAGCTGCAGTGACTGGCCAAAGCACAGCAGGCATTTTGCGATGGAGTTACCCTTGCCCATTTAATGTCAAGAATACTTTTGCACTGCAAATTGCGGCACATAGGAGATGGGAAGACCGCGATGCCCTCCACTGGGAATCCGTGATGCTGGTCAACATGGTAGCATACCATGGATCTCCTTCTCGAATCATAGAACTTAGAACATGGAACAGTACAGCACTGGAACAGACACTTTGGCCCACGATGTCGGCGGCACAGTGGAGCTGTGGTAGAGTTGCTGCCTTACCGCGACAGAGACCCAGGTTCGATCCTACTACGGCTGCTGTCTGTACAAAGTATGTGCATTCTGATTAGTACCATCCTTTGGCTAAAAAAGTTGCCCCTCAGGTTCCTATTAAATCTTTCCGCCCTCCCCTTAAATCCATGTCATCTGGTCCTCGATTCCCCCAATTCTGGGTCATAAGCTCATAAGTGATAGGCATAGAATGAGGCCATTCGGCCCATCAAGTCTACCCCACCATTCAATCATGGCTGATCTAACTCTCCCTTAGAGATACTGCGTAAAAGTGGTATCGAAGAAGGTTTGAGGAGTTTGCACCAATGGATCCTGTTCATATCTGTCCCTGTAGCCAAAGAGTGCCAGTGAATTATTACTGTAGTGGATAGGATGCCATTTAATAATAAACTGCTTTGTAATAAACTGTGCTGAGCTTCTTTTTTGCTGGAAGAGTAGAATTTTCCAGACGTGGAGAATATTCCATCAGAGTATAAGGGAACCTGGCTGAAGTATGGTCCCGACCCGAAACGTCACCCATCCATTTCTCCAGAGATGCTGCCTGAATCAGAGTTACTCCAGCATTTTGTGTCTACCTTTGGGAAACTTGGTTACTGCCAACAAAAGATACACCCTCTGGCCTCCTCATAACTACAGCACATATGAATAACCTTGTTACCTTTCAAACCACGAGAATCTGATGGTCGAAAATTTAGCATCAGGTACGCTTTTGTTAAGAGAGATGACTAGACTCCCATCATTTGAAGGTAGTCATTTGTTTGAACCAAATATTATTTGACAATTATTAGACAATGTGCAGGTTGTGTTGCATTTAGCAATAAATGGCTTCATTGACTGAGGTGTAACTTGAACTTTGCAGAATCGTCGGTGAACATTCCCACTATTCCCTTATGATGGCAAGAAGGTCAGTGAAAAAGTAGCAGAGGATGTTTGGGTCTCTGTCTCTTCCCTAAGGAAGTCTCAATGTGATGTTCTGAGCTTGCACACTCTAGCCACAATCATCCCGTCTGTGTAAGGTACAATTGCAGCTAGTGTAGATTTCCCTCCCATTACTTTAGACTTTTAAATTGAGAGATACAGCGTGGAAATGGGTCCTTTGGCCCAACGATTCCGCGCCGACCAGCGGTCACCCCGTACATTAATGCCACGCCACACACTAGGGGCAGCTTCCAACTTTACAGAAGCCAACTAACCTACAAACCTGTACATCTTTAGAATGTGGGAGGAAACCAGAGCACATAGAGAAAACCCACATGGTCACAGGGAGAACATACAAGCTCCGTACAGACCGCACCTGTGGTCAGGATCGAACCCTGGACTCTGAAGCTACAAGGCTGCAACTCTACCGCTGCGCCACTGTGCCACTCATAGTGATGGCTTCAGTTTTATTAGTATTTGTGGAATCAACGATGTTGATGTTTCCTTGATATCAGAAGAGTCACTCTCACATCACCTCTGCAATCCCCCTCTTTAGTCCAAGTTTGGAGCAAGGCTGGAAGAGCGTTTGACAAAATGTCGACTGAGCTACAGTTGTCAGTGAATAAGTGGGGCATGACAGCGCTGTTAACATCTTGTCTCTAATATCCTTCTGCTTGTAATGGTGAGGCCTTGCAGCACAGATCTGACTGGGAATGTAGACAAACTGTTCCTTACTTGCAACACTGCCAAGCAGAACAAAAGTGGAAAACTGCCCAGGTATGCTATGTTCACAGAAAGCAGAATAAATCCAATTCTGCCAATTATTGTTCACTGAATCCATTATCTACTGTTTATCAAAGAGTCCCATTCTCCCTGCATCCACTGCACTCAGCTGCCTCTTGTTTCAAAAGAAATGATTCAGTTTGGCTATAGATTGGTTCCTGATGCATTTTTGAAGGACTGGTTAGCCCTAATAACATAATGGTGCCTAAATTATGACTTGGGAGATAATTTGGTCCATGACAAATGTTACCAACCTGCACCTATGGTGTGGATCTGACATTTTAAAGTGCTTGACGCCCAATGCATGGTGCACAGTAGTTGAGGATCCCACCCAGCAATCCTCACCAAGGGAATGAGTTGACCGACAAGAGACCGTGCATGTACTAGAGGAAGATCAGAGAGAGAATTTCACAGGATTTCTGAGGAAGGACTGCAAGGATTGTGGGGGGCGTGGGGTGGGGTGGGGTGGGGTAGGGAGCTTTGAGTAATGAATAGAAACTTGTGATGATCGTGGATGAGGATTAAGTCACTGAAGGAAAGTGAGGGGCAGGTATGATCAGAAACGAGGAAAGGTCAAGTTAGCACTTGCTGAAAGAAACTAAAGGCTTGGGACTCTCCATTGGTGGCCCCAGGAGGGTAAACCCCTTAACCTAACCCAAAGCAGGCCTCAATTGTCCATGATCACACAGCATCTACAGCACAAGAACAGACCATTCAGCCCAAACAGTCCATGCTGGTGCCCATGCTCCACACTAAAGACTCCTCCCATCTTTCCACATCTCAATCTACAGTGAAACATTGTTTCCTTCTCCCTCTTTTGCTTGTCCATCTGTGAACTTGATCTGTAGCATCTGCTCACAACGCCCCCTCTGGCGTCTGCATTCTCAATGGGCTGTGAGTAAAGGGGATTCTCCTGAGTTCTCAATTGGAGGTGGTGTTGAATATTCTATAATGGTCGCCCCCAATCATCCTCATCCCCTGCATCCACTCCTTCATAACTCATGATTTCAAAGTCTGGGGCACCCCTTTGTAATTACTCAAGAGAAAGGAGACACACTTCAGTATCCGTACGGCTCCAATGCATGGATAGAAGTTCATAAGTTGCATAAACAAGTGCTGAAACCTGCATGAGGTTACGGCACATCTCCCGTGGCCTTTGTACCTCGACACAACTCACGCAAAGCTGTGCCAGCAACAATTGCAGTCACCGCCCCTCTACCTCTACGTGAATGAAGTCTTTCAAACCCAAACATATGGATTCTCTTAATTTATAGCAGACTACTCACTCAGTTTCATTTGGATGCCCTGAAACATCATCTATCCATGTTCTCCAGAGATGCTGCGTGACCTGCTACTCCAACATTTTGCATCTGCGGTTCCTTGGTTCTAAAATAAGAAGTCATCGCAAAATCCCAGGCGGCAATTCCACATGAAAGGTGTTAATTAGTTCCAAACACTGCTACTCTCCGAATCATGACTTCGGACTGATATTAATCTATTATCTATAATCTGGTAAATGGGACCAAATTGTACATCTATTATCTATAATCTGGTAAATGGGACTAAATTGTACAACGTTACTAATAAAGAGGTGAGAAATGAATTATTTTTATGGAAAAAAAGATCTGCAAATTTCACAGGGCACCCGTGACCAAATAACATCTTTTCTTGAGAGCTTTCTTTCCATACGTCTTTTCTCTTGGGTTTTGAATGTCCTGGCAGTGATCTCAAAACAGGAAGGCTGCCTGACAGATTTACTGGTGGAGGTCACCTTTTGTCACTTCCTGCAGGGTGTTATTTAAAAGAGCGTATATAAAGATGTCACTAGACTTCAGTAAAGCACCAAAATGCATTTAACAACTTGGTAGAGAATGGAATTTATAAAGGAGGATGATACGACTGACCAATGATTTGTTGTTAGTGTGAATGTGAACAGTGCTGTTGTTGGATCGACTGATCCTTGACCATTTAACTTTAAAACTTGCTGCATGCCATCTTGCAGGAATGGATGATCTGACATGCCTGAAGTGAAGAAAACAGATCTCAATAAATTGGGCAAGTATCTGAACACATTGTTTAATGTGGAAATCTCAAAGTTGACGTACAGTGATGTAGCCCTTCGTGCTGCAGTCTAAAGAAATCACTTGAATTGAATTGAACACTCTTAACTTGACTCTTGACTTGAATTGACATGAATTTAAGGTACTTACTAATCAGTCACAATGTAAAATACTCTAAAATACTAGGATTGTTAGAATGCGTATACGTTGGACTTAATGGTGTACTAAACCATTAAATTCAAATTCATTGAATTGTAAAATGCCAAATTTCAATAAGTATATATCTACTTTAATTGTATTTTGCTCCAACCATTGTCAAGAAATTAATAAAATGTTTAAAATATTAAATGAAATCTGTGTATTTCACTTCCGCATTGCTGTCTGTGAGAAACATTTTAATACAACTGGCTCACTTGACGACCTCATTGCTACTGAACGCCACAGGTCACCTTGCACTGACCACAACCATTTGCTCAGTCTTTGTGGTCGGCTCTCTTCAAGGTTAGTAACAAGAAATGTTACCACTGACCACAAAATCCACGCCACTAATTTGCTAGAACACTGTAAAGTTGTCAATCCACTTGTTTTTGTGTCACATGGTCCAGGTTTTTGCAAAAAGAATTTATTTAGTTTTAATCATCAGAAGTTTTAAAGATAGTTTTTATAGATACAGTGTGGAAACAGGCCCTGCAACCTTCTGAACTTTAATCACCCGTACTATTTTATCCAACTTTTGCGCCTGACACACTAGTGGAAATTTACAGAGGGAATTTAACCTACAGACCTGCACATCTTTGGGAAGAAACGGGAGCATCTGGATAAAATCCACTAGGTCACAGGGAGACTGTGCAAACCCTACACCCACAGCACCCATAGTCAGGATCAAACCCTGGGCTCTGGCGCTGTGAGGCAGCAGCTCTATCACTGCACCATTGTGCCCCCCACCAGTGTTGTACAAATCCCAATTAAAATTGTTTATCATGCACCTAATGTGAGATTAACATGAAATTTACTATTGGGTTTCATCTATCATACTTTTAATGGAATATGGGATTTGGGCCAAACTTGGGTAAATGGGACCAGCTGAGATTGGGCATCTTGGGTCGGCATGGGCAAGTTGGACTGAAGGGCCCATTTCCATGCTGTATGACTCTATAATGGGATGTGGGTTGCAATGCTGATTATAGGTAGTAGAGATGAGATACATCTGAAGCAGTCAAAGCATAATTGATATATCATAAGAGAATGAATCTTCCAGATGGCAGAGTCTAAAGAAGCGTCCCGACTGTAAACGTCACCTATCCATGTTCTTCAGACACAAAAAGCTGGAGTAACTCGGTGGGAGAGGCAGCATCTCTGGAGAGAAGGAATGGGTGACGTTTCGGGTGAAGACCCTTCTTCAGACTCAGATGCTGCCTGACCCGCTGAGTTACTCCAGCACTTTGTGTCCTTCTATGTATCCCTCAGATCTGGATTCAATTTAAACACTACTACTGATCTATAATTCTGATTTGCAAACAATACAAAGATTGGAAATTTATAAAATTCATGGCAATATTAAGGCTAATTACAGCAGGTGTTAACTTGAAAAAGGAGAACGAAAATAATTTATCTGCCCATCTCAATGAACCAAGTTAGTCATGGCGGCACGGTAGCGCAGCGGTAGAGTTGCTGCTTTACAGCGAATGCAGCGCCGGAGACTCAGGTTCGATCCTGACTGCGGGTGCTGCACTGTAAGGAGTTTGTACGTTCTCCCCGTGACCTGCGTGGGTTTTCTCCGAGATCTTCGGTTTACTCCCACACTCCAAAGACGTACAGGTATGTAGGTTAATTGGCGGGTAAATGTAAAAATTGTCCCTAGTGGGTGTAGGATAGTGTTAATGTACGGGGATCACTGGGCGGCACGGACTTGGAGGGCCGAAAAAGGCCTGTTTCCGGCTGTATATATATGATGATATGATATGATGTTCTAAAAGGAAATGCTGAATTATTCGTGATTAAGACATGCATCCACTGCAGCCATTCATCTAAGCAAATGGCAGTGCTAAAGGATATCAAGTACTATGTTACGACATTTCCCAACAAGTTGCTCAAGTCTTTTCCGACCGATGAACTGCCTGATGAACCTGTGGAAACTGTCAACTACTCTCGAGGCAGTGAAGAATGCCCATGAGCAACTTTAGGTAACTCTTAAGAAACATCCTCAACCCCTTTCTCCTCCCCCCCCTCTCTTCAACCTCCTCCCTCACCTGTGCCGCAGCTGGATTCACACTATTTCTCCCTCCCTCCCTCCTCCTCCCAGATTCCTTCTCTTAGCTTCACAATTTGCTACTCTGCAATGCTTATGTCGATTTTAAAATCTGGCCTTTGCTCCAACCATCTGTCTATCAACCTCCCCCCCCCCCCCCCCCGCCTGTGTCCACCTATTACCTTCCACACTTTGTCCTGCCTCTCCTCGCTCTCAGCTTTCTTTAAACCCTATCCTCCCCTCCCCACCCCACACAGTCAGTCTGAAGAAGGATCCCCATCCAAAATGTCACCTATTCATGTTCTCCAGAGATGCTGCCTGATCCACTGAGTTACTCCAGCACTTTATGTCCTTGTACAAATTATGTTAGGCACAAAATACCTTCTCTCCCGAGATGCTGCCTGACCCGCTGAGTTATTCCAGCATTTTGTGTTTGCCTTCAATTTAAACCAGCATCTGCAGTTTTTTTTCCTATGCAAATTATGTTATTGATAGACATTGATAGATTGATAGTGGAGAGGATGTTTCCACTAGTGGGAGAGTCTAGGACCAGAGGGCATAGCCTCAGAATAAAATGGGGATTGGATAAATTCTTGATTAGTAAGGGTGTCAAAGGTAATGGGGAGAAGGCAAGAGAATGGGTTTGAGAGAGAACGATAGATCCGTCATGATTGAATGGTGGAGAGGACCCAATGGGCCGAATGGTTTATGCTCCCATGACTTATGAAATTATGAGACATGAGCCCCCATTTAAAAAAAAGTAGGGATTGACAAATTCTTGATTAGTAAAGGTTTCGAAGGTTATGGGGAGAAGGCAAGAGAATGGGGTTGAGAGGGAAAGATAGATCAACCATGATTGAATGGCAAAGAAGATGCGATGGGCTAAATATCCTAAAGGGCCTGTCCCACTTAGGCGATTTTAAGGCGACTGCCGGCGATTAGGCTGTCGACGACAGTTTGCCGGGGTGTCGCGGGCATGATCGTGAGGAGTCTTCAAAGAATCGTAGTGGATCTCAGCGTGTCGCTGAGAAATCATCCGGTATGAAATTTCTCAGCGACAGCAGGCTTGTCGCCAGGTATCGTTGATTATTGCGGGCTCTGTCGCATGCTGTCCCCCGGTTTGCTAGGTTCTCTTATATGCGTTTAGAAGCACGTAATATTAAATCAAGTAAAGTCATTTGAAAATACCATAAAATACTTGTGTTTAACCAATTTATTTACCATCAGGACATTTGACGGGTAGATTGGAGGCGACAGTTTGACGGTCAGGTAAGCGTGGGAATTTTCGCGATGTTTATGGCCATCAGCGATTACATTTAAAGTAGGCTCCCAACCCAGATATGCAACCCAGAAACCAGATATGCATCTCCCATACATTTTCAAAGAATGCCCACACTCCGCACAAAAATCCATTTAACCACTTTTAAAATTAAATTTCTTAATACTGCTATTAGTAAACTGGAAGTCAATCCAGTTTATGCCTTGTTACCGTGAAGCTTGGTTTTCAAGTAACCAGGGACAGGATGTTATATTTCAAAACTCTCAAGTAATTACCGACTTGTCAGTGATTTCAGCGAAAGTTAGGACGCCGGAGAAGCATTGACAGCGAGGGGATTTTGCGATGTTTCCGAAGACGGTGTAATCTCGACCTGACTCGACATTGTCGTGGCCATTGTCGTAGGGTAAAAGAAAATTTTGGCGATCTGCTACGACTTTGACAGTCGCCTAAAAAATCGCCTAAGTGGGACCGGCCCTTAATTCTGCTCCTATGACTTATGAGGCATAAGCCCCCATCCACCAATGTTCCCAACAACAAAAGTGTGCCTCGTACTCATATATACTATATAAGTATGCCCGTCAGTTCTGAGCTTCAGGTGCTCAGGAAATCAATGTTAAGACCTTAAAAGATGGGATCTGAAAAGAAAGCACTGATGATGCTCATTCAAGGACTTGAATCCATGGAGCTGGAGATACAAAAGAGCCAGGGACGACACAGTGGGCAGAGTACGGAGCAGACATTTCAGAAAGCAGAAAATAATAATGACTCAGTCGTTAACAGGAAACGGTTTGGCTTCCCATCTTGATCACTATTTTAAATACCAGCCCATGTTTGTGAACTGCAGCCAGGGCGAAAAAAATAGTTAAAAGCACGGCGGTGGCATTCATATTGGAATAATGAATAAGGAATACTTCAGCAGAACTGAATGTACTGCCAGCTGTGAGACACGTCCTCTAACAATTGAAAAGGATATTTAAAGTCATTCAGGTCGCTGGCTCCGGTAAACCTGCAACTATAACGTACAATGCATGGAACGCTGTAAAAACCACAGTGTGGAATTGGTTTCAAGATACAAAATAACTTGCATTCTTATTCCTTTTCTTCTTTTATTTTTCAATTCCACCACCCCTCTTTACATTTTGGATCCTGCCCATATTTTCCCTCTGAAAGCCTTCAATAACTATATTTTTACTGCAAAATAAATAAATGGAAAGAAGTAATAATTTAGATTATACATCAAATGATTTAAACTTAAAATGGATGTATCAATCAGAACAGTTTTCTGATATTTAAAGTTTATGAAGTTATAAAACTTATATATCAGTTTCCTGACATTTAAGGTGAGAGAGGGAAAGTTTAATGGAGATGTGCAGGAAGAGTTTTTTACACAGAGTGGTGGAGGTCAGGAACGCATTACCAGGGGCGGTGATAGAGCAGATACGATAGTGGTGTTTAAGAAGCTTTTGGATAGGCAAATGGAAGTGCAGATAATAGAGAAGTATGAATCATTATAAGCAGATGAGATCTTGGCATCATGTTCAGCACAAACATCACGGGTCAAAGTGCCCGTTCCTGTGCTATACCATTCTATGTTCTACATTCTACGTATTATTGCAATACAAACAGTTGTCCGATATTTAAAGTGTTTCATGGTAAGAGGAGGAGATAATACAAGGGAATAACATTATTCCCTTATAATGTTCAATAGGAGTAATTAGGGGCAGCACGATGGCGTAGCAGTAGAGTTGCTGCCTAGTAGCGCCAAAGACCCATGTTTGATCCTGACTACGGGTGTTGTCTGTAGAGAGTTTGTACCTTCTTCCTGTGATCTCCATGGGTTTTCTCTGGGATCTCCAGTTTCCTCCCACACTCCAAAGACATACAGGTTTGTAGGTTAATTGGTTTGATATAATTGTAAATTTTTCCTACTGTGTGTAGGATAGGGTAAGTGTGTGGGGATCACTGCTCGGCGTGGACTCAGTGAGTCAAAGGGCCTGTTTCCACGCTGTGTCTCTAAACTAAACTAAACTAAACTAAACTAAACTAGAAGTAATACAAGGCAATAAAAATTCAGAAAGGAAAATTATTAAACAATTCAATCAGTTAGCAAATCATTCAAGCAGATTAAAACTGTACGCTAATAACTTAATGGATGGGTGCTGGGCATAGTGATTGTACTGATTGCTAGCATGTAACAGATGGTCTCCCTCTGCTTAGTTTTCCACCATATATAAATAACCCAGAGAAAGGTATCAAGATTTGACCCACGAAAGAATTTTGAGTGATATCAATCCAAGTCTGCAGAAAACTCTAAATTTGGAGCTGGCGTAACTAATACAGATGGAAACAGGAAGTTACAGAAAGGTCAGAGACAGAGCAAAATTGGGGTGGATGGTGTTTGTCGTGGAAAAGAGTGAGGTCATTCCCTTTACACCAGAAACGGGAAACTTATATCATTTCATTTTAGTAACAGAAGATAAGGTGCTGTGGAGGGATAAAATGTTTCACAAATAATGCGGGCGGCACAGTGGCGCAGGAGTAAGGTTGTTGCCTTACAGCGCCAGAAACCCGGGTTCAATCCTAAATATGGGTGCTGTCTGTATGGAGTTTGTACATTCGCCCCATGACCAATGTGGGTTTTTCAGGGTGGTCTGGTTTCTTCCCGCTCTCCAAAAAGACACAGGTCTAGGGCATACAGGTCTAGGTCTGTCTACAGGACAGACATACAGACTAATTGGATCAGTAAAATGATAAATTGTCCGTAGTGTGTGTAGGATGGTGTTAGTGTGCTGGGATCGCTGGTCGGCGCAGACTTGGTGGGCCGAAGGGCCTTTTTCCATGCTATATCTTTAAACAGAACTAAACTAATCCAGAAATTGCTTGTTGCAGATCAAAAGTATTTAAAAATCATGATGAAAGTTGACTGTTCGTCGAAGGTGATTAGATTGTAAAGGCCAGGTACTGAAGCATTGGCTGCTTAAAGCCTCGGTCACATCAAATCTTGATTATTGACTTCAATTTTTGCCACTGAAGCTGAGCGAGGATTTGGAATTAAGCCAACGCAAATTTCCAGACCAGTTTCATTAGATCAGAAGACCATAAGACATAGGAGCAGAATTAAGCCATCCGTCCCATCAAGTCTGCTCCGCCATTCAATCATGGCTGATCTACTTTCCCCTCTGAACATCATTCTCCTGCCTTCACCCCATAACATTTGACATCCTTACTAATCAAGAACTTATCAATCTCCTTGGGGGCTTTAAAAATACCCAAATAATTTGTCTTCCACTGTCATCTGTGGCATTGCATTCCATAGATTCACCATCCTCTAGCTAAAGTACTCCTCATCTTCATTCTCAAGGTGCGTCCTTTTATTCTGCAGCTGTACCCTCTGATCCTAGACTATCCCACTACTAGAAACATCCTCTCCACATCCACTCTTTGTTCGGCCTTTCATTATTCCATAGATTTCAATGACATCCCCCCCTCATCCTTCTAAACTCAGGCGAGTACAGGCCCAGAGCCATCAAATGGTCCTTGTATCAGGCCATGCGGGGTTAAATTTTGAGAATGGGTTGAATGAACTTGGCTGGTATTTGGCTGAGTCTAGAAAACTCCATGGAAATTGGATTAAAGTGTCCAAAAATTGTAAATTCAAAACGACAATATTTCCTCTGAATTCAAAACAGGCAGGGCATTCGTATTAAATTTAGGATAGACAAAGAAGGCACTTAGCCACCGAAAGGAGAGTAGAAAAATAGTGCTATAAATACAGGGTAAAATGAATTGTTCAAGAGTTGGTTTGGCCATGTTTTATAAGCCATAGGTTTTGAGGATATATATTAAAATTAGTTCAGTAGATTTTAGATTTTGATTAGATTAATCAACCCGATTATGGAACATGTTCAAGGAAGTGAATGATCTACTATTCCTAACAGGCTTTTGAAAACAAGGCTTCAATAATGAAATATGAGTATGTGATGATGATTGTTTTGGGAGTACTTACTCACTGACATTTAATTCAATTTCACTGTAGACAACCTACATACCAAAATTGGTATTTTGTTTCATTCTCTCTGTGGACAACTCACTTCTTTAGTCTCATTTTTGTTGGCAATGTGCAGTAAGGACAATTAACTATTGAACAGTCCGATTGGCAGAGGTATGTGTCATGGTATCTGCATTTCAGCATCGCTGTTTGATGATGTATGCTGTGATTCTCTTGCCACAGGCGGTTTGCAACAAAAAGAGAGAGGGATATCTAAGGGCACAGGAGAGTTCTTCTGTGACCAGTGTGCTTCAAAGAAGTTGTGAAGCACTTGCCTGGTGATCAACTGACCCTTTGCCTCTGTTGCCCACTATTTGTGGTAGCTCCAATTTAGGGTGGCACAGTGACACAGCGGGAGAGATGCTGCCTCATTGTGCCAGAGATCCAGGTTCGATCCTAACTTCAGGTGCTATCTGTATGGAGTTTGTACGTTCTCTCTGTGACTGTGTGGGTTTATTCTGTGTGCTTCGGTTTCCTCCCACATTCCAAAGCGTAGCGCAGCGGTAGAGTTGCTGCTTTACAGCGAATGCAGCGCCGGAGACTCAGGTTCGATCCTGACTATGGGTGCTGCACTGTAAGGAGTTTGTACGTTCTCCCCGTGACCTGCATGGGTTTTCTCCGAGATCTTCGGTTTCCTCCCACACTCCAAAGACGTACAGGTATGTAGGTTAATTGGCTGGGTAAATGTAAAAATTGTCCCTAGTGGGTGTACGATAGTGTTAATGTACGGGGATCGCTGGGCGGCACGGACTTGGAGGGCCGAAAAGGCCTGTTTCCGGCTGTATATATATGATATGATATGATATGATATGATGCAGGTTTGTAGGCCAATTGGCTTCTGTAAATTGTGTGTAAGATAGAACTAGTGCATAGGTGATCATTGGTTGGCGCTGACTTGGTGAGCCAAAGGGCCTGTTTCCACGCTTTATCTCTAAACTAAACTAAATTTCTGTGACCTTGTGACTTCTAACCATTGTGAGGTGTTGGTTCCATGGCTGACCTGTCAGTCGGTCTGCTAGCTGGCAACAGGTGATTTCTCGGTTTACAAATGTTTCAATGTTGTCAGTAATCAGACAATCTTAAATGCTGTTGAAATTGTTCGAATGAACTAAAACACTGTTAAAGCAAACTGAACGAAATCCATCTTTTATAAGATACATTAAGCTACTTAAAAACCTAAATGTCCATTGAAATAATGAAATATAAACAACAAACTGAATCAATTGTGTTTTTTAAGTCAGTCAAGGTGTTATTAACTGCATGCAGGTGACACTTTAGAGCAGGGGTTCCCAAACCTTTTCATACCGTTTACCCCATTGCAACTTTTCGAAAGTAAATGTACCCACACCCTGTTTTGTTCAGTAATTTGAGTTTACATTTCTACCATAATAAAGCAACCGACAAAGGTGTTTTTAACCAATGAACATTATCTTAAGTTCAAATAACAATAAAAATAGCACATAACAATGTTATTTCACTTATTTATGAACAACTAATGATGAACAGATACCAGTATACCAGAACCAAACACAGTCAATATGTACAAATCCAGAATCAACAAATGTACCCCCTGGGTAGGCGAAATTTACCCCCTTGGGGGTGAATTTACCCCAGGTTGGGAACCCTTGCTTTAGAGTGATTAAACAGATTAGAGATATGGGCTAAATGTGGCCAAATGCGTCTAGCTTAGGTGGGGCATCTTGGTTGGCATGGTCGAGTCGGGCCGAAGGGCCTGTTTCCGTGCAGTATGACTTAACAACCTCTATTTCTCACTATGACAATTAAATGACTCATGGATCAGCCAGTATATTCAGTGACAGAAGGCCTTCAGCGGCATCAATACAGGTATGTAACTGGTTTGCAACAGTGATAGAGTGGTTTGCATGATTCATCTCTTGGTTTGCATGATTTAAAGCTCCTATGATGCTTTAATGCTGTGGCAGTTCATTCTCTCAAACCCTATTTGTACCTGTACGCAGAGTTAGCTGTTTGGAGACAAGGCTTGCCCGCCATGATAACATTTCAGAAACTTGGGGAATGAGGCCTAAGAAGGCAGGTTTCCACCATGTGGCACTGAGTCCTGAAGATGCGTATCAGGGACGTGGAAGATCTAGCTCACACAGCAGAGGCTTCAGAGAACTTGTGATCTGACGCTCTTTGCAAAGCGTGAGACTGCAGGAGGAACAAGAGCTTCCATGGATGTCCAACCATTCGGCAAGAGAAGGAGAGGAGGAGGAAGAGGAGAGGAGAGGTGGAAGTGGTACAAATAATGAGCCATCAGAAGAAATGTTCCTCCTCGAGATTCTTGTAATGTTCATGTGGGTTCTCGGCAAGTTACCAGTATCCCTGGTCAGATGGTAAGATGTCCATCTTGGTATCGACTATTGTTTAGGTCCTGTGAAGAGCCTGTCGAAGATGACCTGACGTGTACAAGTGCAGGGAAGCAATGTGTAAGCAGTTGGATGGGTTAATGGATGTCAGTACAATGGATGTCAGCTCCATCACTTCCATGATGTCCCTTTACCAGCAGAGATCGTGCCGACCAACGATCAGCTGCACACGAGTTCTATGTTATCCCAGTTGGGATTGAAACCGGGTGTCTGGCACTGTGAGGCAGTAACTCTACCACTGTGCTACCATGCCGAGGGTGATTTGGAGGGAGCCACATAGCTATGGATAAGGATGAGGGTGAGAGCAAATGATGGATGGAAGTTGGAATGGTGGGGAAGTGCAATGACAGAGAGGGCTGATGACAAAGGTACATCATTTGGGAGAACTAATGTGCTGGAGTAGGCAAGTCAGCAACTTGGAGTGAAATACATGCATGGAGTGAGCAGGAGTGAAATACCAATAATCACCCATACACTGGTTCTATCCAACACACTCAGGACAATTTACAGAATCCAATTAACCTACAAACCTGCACGTCTTTGGAATGTAGGTGAAAACCGGAGCTCCTGGCGAAAATCCACATGGATACATGGAGAACGTACAAACTCTGCACAGGCAGCACCCATGGTCAGGATCGAGCCCGAGACTCTGGTGCTGTAAGGCAGCAACTCTACGGCTGTGCCACCATGCCGCGCGAGTGGGAACAGCGATCGGTTGGTCAACATCCGGGGGACAGCAAGGTCGAGCTTTCAACACCTCCCACTCCAATCCAGCCCACCCACCATTTAAAAAAATTATCTTTCCCCCACCTCCCCTGAATATAATATTGCTCTTTAAGTAACGCAGAACAGCAAAAACAGGAAGGTGCAAAGCGATGATATAAATAGCCAACTTTTACTGAGGAAGCGGTGGCATTAATAGTATATTATTTTGAGTTGTTTTATTTCCATGAGTAATGCGAGAGCATAGGATGATCGACTGTGCTCCACGGTAGGGGGACAGTGAGGAGCCATGGGCTGTGCTGGAATGTCAGGTTCATGGAGCCAACCTCAACATCTTCACGACGACCACCCCGTCAACATTCTGCTTGCAGAACAAACACGGGCTCCATCGTTTTGCAGTAGGCAGGAAACTAATCTTGGCCAGCAGATGTTGATTCAGCAGCAGAGGTGGGGAGACACCAGGTTATATAAATCTCACTGTGAACATACAACATGGAGGTGATTTGCTCCAATATTAATATTAATTCATTTCTATTTTAGGTTTCATGTATACAAAAGGAGCTTAGTGAAGTAACTGTAGGTAGAACAGGTGTCAGATCCGTGCAGGATAGCAAGACGCGCTGCTGATTGGAAGACTTTAAGCCAGGTCTAAAGTCTTAATCTGCTACCATTCTTGTATACAACTGATCGTGGGCTGTGCTGGCAGACGGAAAATGATGGGAAAATGAATCACCAGATTCCAGCTTCAGCAACGGATGGCTCCTGAGAAATGAGAAGTGGTCCACACTTGGCCACTGTGAATTTTTATTGTCAAAGGACAGTGTTGTACTTTCTGACAATAATTTAAGATGAGGGAGAAAACATATAATAGGAACCTGAGGGGTAACTTTTTTACACAAAGGGTGATGTGTATATGGAATGAGCTACCGGAGAAAGTATTTGAGGCAGGTAATATCACAATGTATAAGAAATATTTAGATGGGTACATGGATACGATAGGTTCAGAGGTATATAGGCTGAACGCAGGCAGGTGGGACAAGTGAAAATGGGATATATTGTTTGGTGTGGGCATGTTGGGCTGAAGGGCATGTGTCTACGCTGTGGACTTTAAGTCAGGGAATCTTTGTTGAGTAGATATTAAGTGTTGAGCTCAACCTGTCATAGACTTCTGTCAACAAGTTGATAATGGCTTGAAGTTTAAACTTTATACTTTAGATATACAGTGTGGAAATGGGGCCCTTTGGCCCACTGAGACCACGCCAACCAGTGCCCACCCCATACGCTAACACTACCCTACACACAAGGGACAATTTACAATTTTTGTCGAAGCCAATTAATCTATAAGCCTGCACGTCTTTGGAGTTTGGGAGGAAACCGGAGCACCCGGAGAAAACCCATGCAGTCAGAGAAAGAACGTACAAACTCTGTACAGAAGCACCCATAGTCAGGATCAAACCCAGGTCTTTTGTGCTGTAAGGCAGCAACTCTAACGTTGCACCACTGTGCCACCTCGGAGTTCAGACTCCGAGCATAGACAATCTCTCCACCTGCACATTGCTACATGACCGATGAGGTAAACTTAGTACTGAAGCATTGTCGCTGTACGCCAAATATTTCCCCGTTAGTTCTGAAGATGACTTCCACTCCCATAGTAAGTTTGTTGGTGGCAAGCTGCAGCATTGTTATGAGAAAGATGAAAGCAAAATGTTGGGGCAATGCCGCAGATTTGTTTGTCACTGGTCGTTGATTCTGTTATAGACCTTGGTTGGGATCATGCCATCAAGTTACCGAAGATTTGATGGCAGGATCGGGTATTCTATTGGGTAGATGCACAGAGTCTCTTGCCCAGAGTAGATGAATCGAGGTCCAGAGCACATAGGTTTAGGGTGAAGGGGAAAAGATTTAATAGGAATCTGAGGGGTAACGTTTTCACACAAAGGGTGGTGGGTACATGGAACAAGCTGCCAGAGGAATTAGTTGAGGCTGGGACTATCCCACCATTTAAGAAACAGTTAGACAGGTACATGGATAGGACAGATTTGGAGGGAGATGGACTAAATGCTGGCAGGTGGGACGAGTGTAGCTGGGACATGTGGGAGAAAGTTGGGCCAAAGGGTCTGTTTCCACAATGTATCATTCTTTGACTCTATGACTCTAAGATGGGTACAAGCTTTGTGGACTGCTCCACATTCCCTCCTGCCTGATAGAGTCAAACACTGTAGTAAAGGTAAAGAAGGCCATGTCTGATGGTAGGTGCTGTTCTTCACATGGCACGTCTTATATACATTCAGCCTCTAACTACAGGTTTCCTGAAAGGGGAAACAAACCAGTTTAGTCTAGTTTAGTTCATTATTGTCACATGTTCCAAGGTACAGTGAAAAGCTTTTTTTTGTTGTGTGCTAACCAGTCAGCGAAAAGACTATGCATAATTACAATCAAGCCGTCCACAGTGTACAGATACAGTGTAAAGTGTATAGTGCTTAGTGCAAGATAAAGTCCAGCAATGTCTAATTATAAATCAAAGATCTCCAGTGAGGTAGGACGGCTCTACCGGTCTGAGATAAATAGCTTTGTGAAGATGCTAAAGGCTTTAAAGGAAAGAAGCTCCATTCCCAAAGGCAGCTCCTTTTAAAAAGAGGATACCTTTACACCAGTTCTGCCCAGTATAGTGAAGGGTTTGCCACCCATCGCTTGCTGTTCTCTTCCACGTTTGGCTTTGTATATTTTAAGAAGAGGGACCCGCAGTTGGGGTTGGGGTTGGGGAGGGGAGTTGGGCAAGAACAAAGAGGGACCATCGGGACTATATTGAATACTTTTGTAAGTTTGTGCGTAAGTTTGTGGGCCCTATGTATGGGGAGACTCTTTGCATACTTATTGTAATGTACACAAAAAAAGATTTTCACTGTAACAGGTACGTAACAATGACGCATCATCGTCATTATCATAAAGATATTATTTTTTAATATTAGTATTGATAGACTAAGGTATTGGAGTGCATGGTACACATTTTGAAGCCAGAAACTGCAGCAATCTGAATGGGGATGTGTCAACCTAGATTCTTGTGATGAATTTGCATTTAAGCATCCCTCTTGGCAATAACTGTTTGCCACTTTCATCCATTACAGTCTCTGCTACTGATTCACTGTTAGTTTTCACTGCCAATTAGGAAGTTGCCAATATTTGTCCTGATGTACAAAGCATCAAGAGTCCAGTAGAATGGGCCATAATCTTGCGACATATTCCATATTTCAACATGGAAAAGGCGGCCAGTTCTGCCCATTGAGTCTATGTTGTTTTACAGAGCAATCCCAATCTCTGCGCCGGTCGCTAAAAAAGGATGTGTGGGTAAAAACATAGGTTTTCAGCACCCAATTCAATCATTTTTGTATATTATGCAATATGTGAAGAAGTGTGGGGGGTGGAAGATTTAATAGGAACTCGATGGACAATTTTATTACGCAAAAGTGGGTATCTGGAAGGAGTTGCCCCAGAAGATTGTTCAGTCAGGTACTATCACAACGTTTCAAAAACATTTCGACAGGTACATGGATAGGGAAGGTTTAGAGGGATATGGGCCAATCGCAGGCAGGTGGGACTAGTGTGGATGGGGCATGTTGGTTGGCATGGGTGGGTTGGGCTGAAGGGCCTGTTTCCATGCTGCAGGACTCTCTAAGTTTAATAAAAATAACAGGTAAAGAAAAATCAATGGATTGGCATTTTGTAAATATGCAAGTAGTTAAAAACAATCCACTGCACACGTGGTTAACGGTTTAAATTGCATTTCCTGTAAAGAGGCTGCTTTGCATCTGTACTCTAAGACTGGGAAGTTTCCATTCTACCTCTAGGGAGCATAGTGTTCAATGCAGATTCTGCGGAATGTGGTTTCACCATTCCATTACTGACCTGATCTCACGTCAAACAGTCAGTGCTTTTGTCATCGCAAAGTGGGACAGGTCCCTTGGTGAAGAGGAAAGTATTTCTTTTCTGTAGCTACCTCACCCTCCATTGTACAGAAGCTCATGGATTGCATTGTTCTCTCAAAAATTCCTGGAATGCTCCATGCAATACTCTGTAACACTGCCCTGACCCATTACAAAACCCTGGATGAGAAAGCACATTCCTCGTCTGTCGCCATTAGCAAGTATCCATGTTGGAAACCGGCCACTTATTTTGTCACAGGAGATAAACGAATGAATCATGAAGATACAGCACAACTAGCTCAGTCGGTAGAGCATGAGACTCTGTATCTCAGGGTCATGGGTTCGATCCCCATGTTGGGCAACACCCTCTTTGGCGCCAAAATATGACGGCGGGCGAAAGGATTTCACCGTGCAGTGCATGCGTGAAGAAAGAACCATTAGACGATTGAACAGAACACAAAGTGCCTCACACAATTACGCTGCCTTATGAATCATGGAATGCATTCTCAGTGTAACTTTCTACGTAAGATGATTAAAATTTCAAGTTAATTTGGGCAAACAAAATAGGGAAATTCCTTGCTGACTCTCTCAAATGATCTCAAATTGGGAAATCACTCTGGTATTAATAATCCTCCACAGTTCCCAGGTTTTCATGAGATAAACTCTGGCCCATGACAGGAATCAGCTTTTGCTAAAAGGAATTCAGCAACAACCATCTACTCCTGAGCCAAAAGCCTATCCCAGTTGTTCGAATTAAAGGTCACCCGCATGAAACAATAATGGCTTCTCACTCCATGGATGCTGCCTGATGTCTGATAACATTCAACTTAGTCTCATAGCATGATTATTATTCTCTCTATATACTGTACGTATATATAATTAATCACCTATTAAATTTGCTTATGACAGACCTCTATTGGTTACACAAGGCACTAGCAGATGCTGGTATACAAAAAATAACACAAAGTGCTAAAGTAACTCAGCGGGTTAAGCAACACCAATTGAGAACATGGATAGGCAACATTTTGGGATGGCTCAAGACTATTGTTACCATGTGGTGTTGACATTTTGGCTGCACCATAACTGGGAGAATTGAGCTTCAGAAAGCAATCTGGTGGTTTTATTCATTGACCATAGAAAACCAAGCGGCCATAGGAGTGGCACAGTGGCGCAGTGGCGCAGTGGTAGAGTGGCTGCCTCACGGCACCTACTGAGACCCGGCCTCGATCCTGACTATCGGTACTGGATTATGTACGTTCTCTCTGTAACTTTTCACTGTATCTCAGTACACGTGACAATAAACTAAATTGAACTGAACTAACTGCGTGGTTTTTCTCCAGGTGCTCAGGTTTCCACCTATATTTGACGGACGTGCCGGTTTGTGGATTAATTGGCTTCTATAAATTGCCACTAGTGTGTAGGATCAGAATGTGGGATAACATAGAACCAGTGTACGGATGACCGATGGTCATCATGGACTTGGTGGGTTGAAGGACCAGTGTCTATGCTGTATCTCCAAACCAAATCAAACTAAACCAGTGTGCCAGATTCATTGTTTGAGTTATTTCTATAACAACTGTAGAAAGCAGCAGATGGCTTCTCAGAACACCCAGATAATGTATTTGGTCATTCACAAAATGCTGGAGTAACTCAGCAGGTCAGGCAGCATCTCGGGAGAGAAGGAATGGGTGACGTTTCGGGTCGAGACCCTTCTTCAGACTGGGTGACGTTTCGGGTCGAGACCCTTCTTCAGACTCTGACGTTTCGGGTCGAGACCCTTCTTCAGACTACGACCACCTCTTAATGTATTTGGTCATGTCCACAGATGCTGCTGCTCCCTCATGTCCCCCATTAACTAGCTGAACCAGACTGCAAATGTAATATCTGGTTCAACTGGTTCCTTCAGACTGGAGAAAGGTTCCCATCCAAAATGTCATCTGTACATTCCCTCCACAAATTGTAAATTGCCGCTAGTATGTGTAGGATGGTGTTAGTGTGCGGGGATCGCTGATCGGTGTGGACTCGGTGGGCCAAAGGGCCCGTTTCTGTGCTGTATCTCTCATCTAAAAATCTGAACAAAGATGCTACTTCGCCTGTTCCTCCAACACTTTGTTTTTTTGCTCAAGATTCCAACATTTGCTGGAAGATTCTCTTGTGTCTCCAAGAGCTTTAAAATGTTTTACTAAATCGTAAGATCTATAAATAGGGTATTCTTGTTCTAAACAACCGATTCAAAGAAACAGAGTCAAAATCTGGTAAAGTTACACCCATTAAAATTTACCCCTTCACATTCATAAGATGTCAACTGATGTAATCACTACATACACACTTATTCTTTACAGAACTCAATATGTGTGGCATAGAAAACACAATCCAAATTTTCAAAAATAAAACAAGCTTTTGGCTCCCTGGTTGAAATTAAATGGATGTCCCATTTCTGAGTAAAAAACTAAGGAATCTACATCCAAAAGATTAATGGATGGATGTCAAACTTAATATGTTTCTACAGTCACAAGAAAATGCTGATGTGAGTGAAAAGTAAGTCAGGGACTGAAGGAAAATATGTCCAGAAGTCCACCTTGGGAATTCTGCCGTTGTGTATCCAGCCACAATGGGCCCCAGAAACACGGCTGTTAATAAATCAGGTTGCTTCCTTTAACCCCCAACGAGACACCGCCACTGTAGACAGCAGTGGGAGGAAGATGTCCGACTTGCAATAATTGCATGCAGAAGGTGTAAGACACCCAGCAGTGTGGATCTACATACTTGCTCTGCATGGCAGATGTTACCAAATATTTGGCCTTGTGTGCGTTTGTGTTTTTCACTTGAGTGAATAAGCAACTCCAAGAATGCAAGACATGAAGGCGGCCCAGTGGCACGGCAGTAGAGTTGCTGCTTAACAGCGCGACTGAGACCCAGGTTCGATCCTGACCATGGGTGCTGTTTGTACAGTCTGCACGTTTTCCCTGTGGCCTCGTGGGTTTTCTCCAGATGCTCTGGCTCCTCTCGCCATTCCAAAGATGTGTGTGTTTGCAGGTTAATTGGCTTCTGTAAATTGTCCCTAGAGCGTAGGATCGAACTAGTGTATGGTGTGATTGCTGGTGTTAAGCGGACTCGGTGGGACTGTTTCCACACTGTATCTCTAAAACTAATATTACAAATAAAAACTAAAGACATGATTATGCCAAACTTCACGTTGAAGATGGTATCATTAGCATGGTATTCATTCGAGGTCAGAGGTAATTTTAACCTGCTCGCATCAAGAGTCGGTTTCATACTTGTCATGGTCAGACTATTGCTTGACAGCTGGGTGCAATGACAGTTTTGAAATGTACCAGCATGCATTGAATTGGTTGTTAATCTTTGGGCGGGGGTTTATGGGGATTCATATCTCTTCAAGGAATTTGAAACTTTATAATGAAACTCAGGTTTTAGAAATCATGCATCCCACAGCCATGCCGTTTCATTTATACGTCATTAAAATGCTGACACACGTGATCAGACTTTCTGACCGCAGGTGGTTTCACCTTTCCATTCTGCTGGGAGATTTGTGAGTCAGTGAGACTGGAGAGCATTGTGACCTCAGTGGCTGCCTGATAAACAGCTTAAGAATGTTCCTGCAGCTTATCTCTGGACAGACATGACAGTTCAATCATCATCACCTGCAGTTCTGCCAAACACCTCTTGCGCTCGTGATGGTAGCTGCAAACATTTGGCTCTTTTTAAAGTAATAGTTTTGACCCCAGCTGTAAACCTTAAAGGTGTACAAATTTGCAACATGAGACATTACCTTTTTTGCAGTCGATCCAGATTGTGCACCTGGAGAAAGAATGACTAAGCCTTTTTAGCGTGGGCTGTGTCGCTCTGAAAGAAGTCATGTCTCTCACCCAATTCCTAGGTGAGAGTAAAAGGAGAGATTGGAAGGAGTCATAGAGACATGGAGTCATTGAGTCATACAGTGTGGAAACAGGCCCTTTGGACCAACTTGCCAATGCCAATGAACAAGCTCCATCTACACTAGTCCCATCTGCCTGTGTTTGACCCATCCCTCCAAACCTATCCTGTCTATCTACCTGTCCAAATGTTTTTTAAACTTTGCGATAGTACCTGCCTCATATAGCTCCTCCGGCAGCTTGTTCCATATACCTACCACCCTTTGTGTAAAAAAAGTTGCCCCTCAGGTTCTTATTAAATCTTTGCCCCCTTACGTAAATCTAGGCCTACATTCGCTGGAATACCGTAGGGGATCTGAGGGAAAGCTACAATGTTCATTCAGGAACGTGAGAAAGTGGCAGTAAAGATCAATACAGAAAGTTGGTGATTGAATCGTGTACTATATTATTGTAGTAATATTGTACAATGCAATTTCCAGGCTAGTGAGAATCCTTGCTGAGAAGCAATCACATAAGGTACTCACAACATGTGTCTATTAACACTTTGATGGAAAATGCTTTGGAAACATTTCACAGAAGTGATTATTAAGATATGGATACCTTTCGGCCACATTTGGCCCATACCCTTCTAAACCTTTCCTATCCAAATACCTGTCCAAATGTCTTTTAAATGTTGTTATAGTACCTATCTCAACAACGTCCTCTGGCAACTTGTTCCATATACTTACCATACTCTCTGTAAAAGTAGATCCTCAGGTTCCTATTAAATCTTTCCCCTCTCACTTTAAACCAATGTCCTCTAGTTTCTGATTCACCTACTCTGGGCAAAAGTCTGGGTATTCATTCTATTATGATGTTACGCACCTCACCCTCCTGAGCTCCAAGAAATAAAGTCCTAGTGTGCTCCACCTGTCCCTGTACCTCAGGTCCCTAAGTGCTGGCACCATCCTAGTAAATCTTCTCTGCACTCTTTTCAACTTAGTGACATCCTTCCTGCAGCAAATCTGAACACAATCCTCCAAATGTGGCCTCGCCAACATGTTGTACAACTGCAACATGACAACGTTTCCCTGCTCCGTGCAATCTGGCATTAAGAAAGATTTCCAAATGTGACTTTTTCTTTCACTCCTCTGCAGTTTAAAAAAAAATGTTGCAGATTGCAAGTTAATCCTTGAAACATTAGTGATAGAAAAACAATGGTGAAAAAGTGACTTCTATTCAAGCATCTTGCTAAGTGGACTTCATTTTTAATACCAATGAATGGCATTTCAGGGAAAGGCTTCATTTGAAAGTTTTGTTATGACACTTAGCCAGGCATTTTTCAATCATCACTTTGGATGGAGCATAGTCTCTTGACTAATTAAATAAAAATGTAAATTAAAACCAGATTGCCTTTAAAATTAAAGGCTCCAGCCAATTTTCTTTTGCCTTTTGATAATCTTTCATGGTTGTCAAGCTGGTGGGGGGAAAGGGGGGGGGGGTTGAGGGTGGGGGTGGGGTACTGCCTAACTTTATGTGGGTGAAGGTAAGAGGGAAATGAAACCATTAGATAAGGAAGATGGCAAATTGGCAACAACTCTTTTGTACTTTGTGATTGTATTTATCAATAGTATGATTGTTACTGGATTATATGCAAAGCAAAGATTGTCACTGTGCCTAGGAACATAGGTATATGTGTCAATAAAGTATTATCATCATTATCATTAATAATTCTGACATTAAAACTAATGATCTGCAGATTAAAATCCTTGGCAGCTGAGGAATTTAAACTTGATTAATTAAAGAAATCTGGATTTCAAAATTGCATTTCAGCAATGATAATGATGAAACCACTAGATGCAAAAAAGTTGTTTCAATAATAGATATCTACTATCTTTACATACTGTACATGTCTCCATACCCAAACATTGTGATTGACTTTTAACTGCTCATTGAAATGGTTAGTTTATTATTTTCCCATGTACCTTAATGCTAATCCTTCTTGATTAGTACGGGTGTCAGAGGCTAAGGGGAGAAGGCAGGAGAATAAGGTTAGGAGGGAGAGATAGATCAGGCATGATTGAATGGCGGAGTAGACTTGATGGGCCGAATGGCCTAATTCTGCTCCTATCTCTAAATGATCTATACAGTGAAAAGGTTTTGTTTGCGTGCTACCCAGTCAAAGAAAAGGCTACACATGAATACAATCAAGCAGCGGTAAAGTTGTTGCTTTACAGCGAATGCAGCGCCGGAGACTCAGGTTCGATCCTGACTACGGGTGCTGTACTGTAAGGAGTTTGTATGTTCTCCCCGTGACCTGCGTGGGTTTTCTCCGAGATCTTTGGTTTCCTCCCACACTCCAAAGACGTACAGGTATGTAGGTTAATTGACTGGGTAATTGTAAAAATTGTCCCTAGTGTGTGTAGGATAGTGTTAAATGTGCGGGGATCGCTGGGCGGCGCGGACTTGGTGGGCCGAAAAGGCCTGTTTCCGCGCTGTATCTGAAAAATGAAAATAAATAGATATAGGCTGTCCATAGTGCACCGTTAAAAATAACGGATAAAGGGTACCACATTTAATGCAAAGGTAAAACATTGAAGCCCAATAATGTCCAATTAAAGGAAGTACAAAGGTCTCCAAAGGGGTTGATGGGATCTGTGGAGTCATTTAAGTTCCTTGGAACCATCATCTCCAGGGACCTTAAATGGGAGGCCACCATCGACTCCACAGTCAAAAAGGCCCAACAGAGGATGTACTTCCTGCGGCAACTGAAGAAACACAATCTGCCACAGGGAATGATGGTCCAATTCTATACTGCTATCATTGAGTCCGTCTTCACCGTCTCCATCATGGTCTGGTTTGGCTCAGCCACCAAGCACGACATCCGGAGGCTGCAACGGATTGTTCACACAGCTGAGAAGGTTGTTGGCTGCAACCTTTCCCCTATTGACGAATTGTACACAGAAAGTGAGCGGGTAAGATCATCTCTGATCCCCCTCACCCTGGCCACAAAGTCTTTGAAGCACTTCCCTCTGGAAGGCGACTCCGGACTGTCAAAGCAGCCACAGCCAGACATAAAAACAGCTTTTTTCCCCACGAGTGATAGTTCTACTCAACAAGCAAAGTCTGTAGTCTCTTTTTTGCTCTGGTTTATTTTCACCCACATATTTAGACTGTAATGGTGTATCCTTATTATTTTGATGTGGTTATGCTTTATTCTTAATTGTTAACTGTATGTTTGTGTTGTCATTTGTGAGCGGAGCACCAAGGTACATTCCTTGTATATGCACATACTTGGCCAATAAACTTATTCATTCATTCATTCATTCATTCATTCATTCATTCATTCGGGAGGTCAGGCCGACACTTTAGCTGATGAGAGGACTGTTCATTCGCTTGATAACATCTGGGAAGAAACTGTTCCTGAATCTGGAGGTATGTGTTTACAAACTTCTGCTTCTCCTACCTGATCTTCTACTTGCTGTAGATGGCTTTCAGACACAAGGTGTCCTCTTCTACGTTAACTAATACAACTTTACACATAGCACAGCGCAGTACCGAAGTGGGCTCATATATTTTACTTTCGCTCTGAGCCAGGATAAGCATTGACAATCTAAACACAGTTTCCTTGAATGGGCAAAGGCAACTAGACTCATTCCATAAGTGATTCTTGACAGGAGCATGAGGTACATGAATTAATTGTTGAAGGCATACAATAACTACAATGTCACCAATGGACACAGGACATGAAAAATGCAAAACATGAAGTAAATATTGAAATAAATCTGTAGAAAAATATTTTACTGGTCTTGCACATTTTTGACCTCAATTTAATTTTCTGTGTAATTTAATTTTAAAATGTCACTATAATTTGAATGAAGTTCAGCCATAGAGACATAGAGTCAACAGCATGGAAACACAACCTTTGGTCCAACTTATCCATGCCAACCAACATGCCCCATCTACACTATCCTCCCTTACATTAAACCAATGTCCTCTGCTTCTTGATTCCTTTACTCTGGATAAAAGACGGTTCATTTACCTTATCTATTCCCCTTCTGAAAAATATCCTTTCACATTAGGTGAATTGAACACAAGGCAGGAGGTTGTTTCCCAGTCACCATATCAGTTTCCTCCTGGGTGATCTGATTTCTTCCCATATTCCAAAGACATGCTATTTGTTAGGTTAATTGACCGACCACTGTAAATTGTGCATTTATTTGAATGAATTGATTGAATCCAGCATGAAAACAGGCCTTCACACTAGTTCTATGTAATCCCACTTTTTTTCCCATCTCCTACTCACTACGGGCAAATTAGCAAATTAACTTACAAACCTGCATGCCTTTGGGATATGGAAGGAAATTGGAGAACCTGGAGGAAACCACATGGTCGCAGGGAGAATGTTCTAACTCCACACAGAACAGCACCTGAGGTCAGGATCGAACCTAGGTCTCTGGTGCTGAGAGGCGGCAGCTCTACCAGCTGTGCTATTGTGCCACTCCATGGTAACGCTCCATGAAATGACACCCTTAACAAATGCGATGAAGGGAAAACTGAATAACGAGGAGGTTGTTGGAGTTAGCAGCTTCCGGTACGAGAAACAACGAACGTGTTACCTTTTCTAAGTGCACTGCAGAAGAAACTGAGGAGAGTTAATAGGCATGTGAGAGGTCCGAGAGAGAAGTGGTTTCACGGAAATGTCACTGAAGGGATGGCTGTTCGGGCTGGCATAGATTGGATGCCTACTTCTATGTTAAAAGAAAAATATGTCAGGAACATAAATATATTGGTGTAAGGGATTTAGTTTTTGTGCTTTTACACCTGTTATGATTTAATAGAAATCATTTAATGGACCAGATGAATTTGAGCACAGCCAGATCTTTCTTCAATGAGATAGCTTTCATCTGAATGAGTAATTCCAAAAGGAAAACACTTGCAGATTGCTATTTTCTTCAATCACAACAAAGATACAGAATTCCTGAAACCACAATATCGACCGCATATTAATTGACATTCATTAACAACAATTTAGCATTCTTAATGTTGAACAGAGGGCGAGCCCATAAGATTTAAAAGAGCATGTCTTTCTCATATTAGACAGGGAATACTCTTTCTCCCATTGTGAATTTTTGTGATGCTGCCACAAGATTAGTCACCACACTGATTGTGCTTTATATAAACAAATGGTTGCTAGTGCCCATTCTGGTTACCTAATGACTCTGGTTGACAGGATGACTCACAAGGGGTTGACCCTGGAATTCAACGTGATCACAGAGACGTTTTAGTTTTGGAGATGCACTGTTTGGTGGCACAGTGGTGCAGCGGTAGCGTTGCTGCCTTACTGCGCCAGAGACCCAAGTTCGATCCTGACCACGGGTGCTGTCCGTACGGTGTTTGTTCGTTCTCTCTTTTACCCTCGTGGGTTTTCTCCGGGTGTTCAGATTTCCTTCCACACTCCAAAGACTTACAGGTTTGTAGGTTAAAGGGGTGTCCATGCCCGTGAATACAGAATTGATGGAGGTGGTGAACGACAAGTCCAGGGTTGTCTCGTGACTAGCAGTCAGTAGCTGTGGGGTTGGGGAGAGGGGCCTGAAGTTGAACCGGTAAATAAATTTAAGTAAATAAATAATACTCATAGAGCCACTGCCTCACAGCGCCAGAGACCCATATTTAATCCTGACCTGCTATATGTGTGAACTTTACACATTCTCCCTGTGATCACGGGAGTTTCCTCCGGGTGCTCCGGTTTCCGCCCACATACCAAAGACGCGTGGATTTGTAGGTTAATTAGCCTCTGTCAATTGTCCCTAATGTGTGTAGACTGTGGATTCACAGTAAGCCACAGAGCCAGTGTGAACAGGTGATAGATGGGCGGTGTGGACACAGTGGGCTGAAGGGCCTATTTCCATGATGTACTTCTAAACTAAACTAAACTAAACCTAACTAAAACAATTTAACAAAATTACCAGAGCTGAATGCCTGCAGAAATTTCCCAGCACTCCTTATTTTTCCCCTTCTCTATTTTATCCTTCTCATGCAAGTGAAATGTGAAAGTTGCATAATGCACAACCTAAACAAATTCATCTTTTACCATTACATAGCGAAACATTTAGACTTATATGGAGATGTCTTTTCAGATAGGGCTGCAAATGAACCATTACTGGAAACCTGATTTGCAATAAAGAAACGATTTTTGTTCACAGCTCAATAACTGAATTATTGAGCTTGAAGGATGTTCATGAAAAGATCTCTAAATTTTGTGTAAAGCATTTCCTGAAGGTAATTCGAGCCTATCATGGTCACTAACGCCAATCAGGTTTTTTTATGACTTTGACTCTTGATCCACAATGTCAACCTATTAAACCAACTGCAAGACCAGAAAACTAATGCTCCAAATCTTTTCTTAACTATGTTTCAGCTTTTCGACAATAGAAATTGGAAACATATGGCTCATCCTCCTAAAACTCCAAATGCTTGCTTTTAACTTATCACAATAATTAATTACTCTGCTATAAGAAAAGAGATTTGCTTCACAGACAACACTTTCACTATTAACATGACATCTGATAAAGCACTGCACAACTTTGCTTCAAAATATAAAATGCAGCTTTAGCAACATCTTGATCTTTCATTAACAAGGTTGGATTAGTAATTAGATATGACTCACACACGGTGCATGTGGAGGCTTTATTGTTCAGCACTCCTGCTCACTTTAAGGCTGGCTAATGATTTACCAACATTGAAAAATGTCTATATTGTTAATCTTCCATTATAATGAGTAAGAGAGTCAAGATGATGTTTAATTCAGATTTTCAATTGCCCTCATTAAGGTAGCAGTGACTGAAACATAAGTGCCACTGAGTACAAACTGTATTTGTGACAGCGGGCTTATATTTGGGACACCCACGTAGAGCATTGTGGCTGCGTCAGTTGAAAAGGATGATGGTTTCACGGAGTCCGATTCAATCTTTAATGGCTATGTATAAATTCAAAGCTCTTTCTGTCCTTGCGTTCTGCCACTTTCATTAACCTCTTGCTCCTCACCCATCCAAGAACTCTCTGTTTAGTTTAGTTTAGAGGTACAGCATGGAAGTAGGCCCTTTGGCCCATCGAGTCCACGCCAACCATTGATCACCTGTTCACACTAGTTCTATGCTTTCCCACTTTCTCCTCCACGCCCTACACACAAGGGGGCAATTTACAGAAGCCAATTGACTTACAAACCCACGTGCCTTTGGGATGTGGGAGGAAACTGGAGCACCGAAAGGAAACCCAGGTGGTCACATGGAAAACGTGCAAACTCCACACAGCCAGTACCTGAGTTCAGGATCAAACGCCCGGGTCTCTAGTGCTGTGGGGTAGCAGCTTTACCAGCCGCACCAGTATGTAACCCTAGTTTCAATCTCTTGTCAACTTAACGTCCTTGGCCCCCAGTTTATGCCAGTGTGAGTACAGTACCATTCTGATGGCTGACACAGTCTCCATAGACACAATCTCCGTAGCACAGATGAAAATGTACCTGGCAGTATCCTGCACAACGAAGATGAACTCTATTACTCTGGCTGGATTTCTGGTGTGAATTCAAGCAAAACAACCGATAAAGATACCTTTGTGATGAGTAACATGTGGACATAACAGATGGGAAAATGAGAGAGGAAATCTATAGCTATAATATGGTCTCGGCTCGATCAACAGGAAATTCCCAGTCATGGCCATTAACAAAATGAGATCTTCTGAGACCTGGGCAATTTTTATTCCATGCATTCCATTCTTCGTTGACTAATAAATGATTTACAAGAAATAGTGGGAGCAACCATATATGGTCGCCTCGTCAATGAACCAATGCCATCCAAACACATATCGGAAATGGGGTCATGAGGAGATGACATCACCTGCGAAGCCAAGGGTCACTTCTAAAGCAAGTAGTCGTCAGCAGCAGCTTTTTGTCAGCGTTTTCTGGAATGCAGAGAATTTACAAGTGCTTATTCAAGGTGGTAGCCCGGTTACAAAGAAATGTTTGTTCCACTGTGGAGGTCAAATGACTAATCCACCGTGTTTGCAAATTCCTCAGCTCCAACCTCCTTCAGTGAGAAGGGAATCCTTTGATCCAAATTTAATCTGTGCTAAGATGTGGTCAAAGATGACACTGTTGTGCTGTAAATATTGGACTCATGTTCACAACTTATAGGTGCAGAATTAGGCTACTGCCCATCAAGTCTACTATGCCATTCAATCATGGCCAATCTATCTGTCGCTTTCCAGGAAGGGAGGTATTGTCTGAAACCTATTTAGGCTTCACGTTTGGTACTAAGTTTGGAGCAGCTGGGTACAATTTTAAACAGTTAGCACAAAGAGAGAGGCGGAGTTGGTACTGGTATATTACTAATATTGACACATCTACCGAGATGCAAGGAAAAACTCTGTATGCTATGTTGTTAAATAGAATCATAGAGTCGTAGATTTATGTAGCACAGAAACAGGCCCTTCATCCCAACTTGTCCATGCTTCTTTCCACAAAGACAATCCTGTATCCAGGCAGCTCGCTCTCCCTTGATCCTATGCGATCTAACCTTCCAGAGCAGCCTCCTATGGGGAATTGTGTATAATCAAGCCATACACAAGCACAACAGGCAAGGCAAAGAGAGATGTAACCAGAATGTGGACTGTGATGTTACAGCTCCAAATAAAATGCAGATAAAAAACGGTGCAAAAGGCCACATCGTGGTAAGTTGGAAGATTGGGACTAGTCACTTAGTTTATGAGAGATCCATTTTGTGGTCTGATAACAGGGAAGAAGGTTTTCTTGTGTTGGTAACTGGAAGAGAACATTGGAATCAACATAGAATGGTTAGTCTTTCCAATCTTCTCTTTCGGTCCAGTTGCGCAAGCAGGATGGGTGAGATGACAGATGACCTTGCGGGGGAAAGCATCCTACAGTTGTCAGGGGCTTCTCCAGGCATTCTCTAAGATCAAAAGGCTGTGAGTCTCACTCTGGCATCCCACCCTATCTGTTAAATGGAAATAAAATCGAGGTGTCAAAGATACCTCTTTAGTTCAGGAATGAGCAGTCAGCTTGCTTCCAAAAGTAAGACTCAATCGCAGGGCATTTAGCCCAGGGTGTGTCCAAAACCATATGTAATGAATTACATTCAAAAGACATCGGTGCTAATATCATTCAGGGTCTCTTTGTGCCATTTAGAATTGTTGAAAACATATATTCATAGGAGATATAACATAGCGGAAAACATATATTCTTACATACAAATACTTTTCTACTTATTATTAGAGGAAGCAGAATTTCAGAACTATAAAACTTAAACTGTGTCCCTTATGTTATAATTCTCTGAAAATAATGCTGCATCTTAATTACATGGGTCCTTGCTTGAGACGTCTTACAGATTAATGGGAAAGCCAAACACAATGGATCCAAAATAAACACGAAGCCGTGAGCCATGGGCATTCTTAATTGTATTGAGACTGCTCACTTTATCAAATCTTTAAAGATCTAAATTATTGATTATTTTCTTCTAACAGTACACCGGGTTGCTGCAAATTAAAAGCAAATTATTATTTCAACACCATCACAAAAACACCCCTGCTTTAATTATTCAAATATTTCGCACTCAACACGGCGTAAATAGGAATCTGATCCTTGGCACAGTTGCTCTGGACTCAGCCATGATGTACGGAAGCTCCAGATCCCTGTGGACCTGCAAGAACTCCGAAAGCATTCGCCTACTTGCCAATCAGCTCAAATTTGGAGTGGGTTGATTTGTCATCAAGTGTGATGTGATAAGCAAGAGGATTTCCAAGCGTGGGTTATGCATGAGTGGGAAAGGCAAATCATATTGATTATACACAATATGCAATGCAGGAGATCATTTGGTCTATAACGCCTCTGTTAATCGAAAAAGAGTTCCCCAATCTTGTTACAGTTTCCAGCACTCTGTCCGCATCTCTACTGGTCACAGCCCTTCGTCTACACATCTCGGTACTTTGAAATGTGACCTGAGTTCTGCCTTCATGACCCACTCAGGTTGTGAGCTTGAGATCTCTGTTGGGTTTTCACCATCTCCTCCTATTTCTGATGCAGAGCGGTCAGCTCTAGCAGAGACCTTCCCTTTGTGCCCTTATGCCCACACCTCAATGAGTTCCGAGCCCGCCATGATGTTGAGCTCTTCTTCCATCTCCTCTGCCTCTGGGCATTTAAAAACAAATCAGTCTGAAGAAGGGTCTTGACCTAAAACGTCACCTATCCATGTTCTCCTGAGATGCTTCCTGACCCACTGAGCTACTCTATTACTCTGTGTCTTATAGACAATAGACAAGAGACAATAGGCACAGGAGTAGGCCATTCGGCCCTTCGAGCCAGCACTTCCATTCACTGTGATCATGGCTAATCATCCACAATCAGTACCCCGTTCCTGCCTTCTCCCCATATCCCTCGTCTCCGCTACCTATAAGAGCTCTATCTAACTCTCTCTTAAAAGGTCTGCACCTCCACAGACTCCTCTGTCAAGCTCCTCAAGTTTGCGGATGACACTACCCTGATTGGACTGATCCAGGATGGGGAGGAATCTACCTACAGATGGGAAGTGACACAGCTGGCGTCCTGGTGCCATCGCAACAACCTGGTGCTCAATGCTCTCAAGACAGTGGAACTAATTGTAGACTTTCGAAGAGATCCCCCTCCCCTCCCCCACTCACCATCAATAACACCATAGTCACATCTGTGGAGTCATTTAAGTTCCTTGGAACCATCATCTCCAGGGACCTTAAATGGGGGGCCACCATCAACTCCACAGTCAAAAAGGCCCAACAGTGGATGTACTTCCTGCGGCAACTGAGGAAACACAATTTGCCACAGGCAACGATGGTCCAATTCTATACTGCTATCATTGAGTCCATCCTCACCTTCTCCATCATGGTCTGGTTTGGCTCAGCCACCAAGCACAACATCCGGAGGCTGCAACGGATCGTTCGCACAGTTGAGAAGGTTGTTGGCTGCAACCTTTCCCCCATTGATGAACTGTACACTGCAAGGGCCAGGAAGCGAGCGTGCAAGATCATCTCTGACCCCTCTCACCCTGGCCACAAACTCTTCGAAACACTTCCCTCTGGAAGGCGACTCTGGACTGTCAAAGCAGCCACAGCCAGACATAAAAACAGCTTTTTTCCCCACGAGTGATAGTTCTACTCAATAACCAAAGTCTGTAGTCTCTTTTTTGCTCTAGTTTATTTTCACCCGCATGTTTAGACTGTAATGGTATATCCTTATTGTTTTGATGTGTTATGCTTTATTCTTAATTGTTAACTATATGTTTATGTTGCCATTTGTGAGTGGAGCACCAAGGCATATTCCTTGTATATGCAAATACTTGGCCAATAAACTTATTTATTCATTCATTCATTCATTCATTCATTCATTCATTCATTCATTCATTCATTCATTCATTCATTCATTCATTCATTCATTCATTTATTCATTCATTCATTCATTCAGCAAAGCATCCAGAGAATCGGCCTCCACTGCCTTCTGAGGCAGAGAATTCCACAGATTCACAACTCTCTGGGTGAAAAGGTATTTCCTCATCTCCGTTCTAAATGGCCTACCTCTTATTATCATATCATCATATCATATATATACAGCCGGAAACAGGCCTTTTCAGCCCACCAAGTCCGTGCCGCCCAGCGATCCCCGTACATTAACACTATCCTACACCCACTAGGGACAATTTTTACATTTACCCAGCCAATTAACCTACATACCTGTACGTCTTTGGAGTGTGGGAGGTAACCGAAGATCTCGGAGAAAACCCACGCAGGTCACGGGGAGAACGTACAAACTCCTTACAGTGCAGCACCCGTAGTCAGGATCGAACCTGAGTCTCCGGCGCTGCATTCGCTGTAAAGCTTAAACTGTAAAGCTTAAACTGTGGCCCCTGGTTCGGGACTCCCCCAACATCCCGGTTCCTTGTCCCTACAACATGCTTGTTCTATGGCTCACAAGATAGTTATGAGAGGAGGCATTGGCATCATGCAATGGTGCACAGGTGGTGTGAGGCAAAACCGGATGGGTGTTTTCCCTTGAGTAACGTCATTCTACATGCTAATCCATCAAGCTTTGTCCTAGAATACAAATGCCTGGAGTATTAGACCACTGCAGGATGGAAGGGTTGTGGTCAATTCATGAAAGCCTGGTTGAAACTACAAATAACCTGAGCATCTGTGGACTAAGTTCAGAAGTCATAGGAGCAGAATCAGGCTATTCAGCCGATTGAGTCTACTCCGCCATTCAATCCTGGCGGATCTATCATTCCCTCTCAACCCCATTCTCCTGCCTTCTTCCAATAACCATTGATGCCCTGACTAATCATAACGCTGTCAATCGCTGCTTCAAAAAATTCTCAATGACTTGGCCTCCACACTCATCTGTGGCAATGAATTCCAGAGTCACCTCCCTCTGAGGAAAGAAATTCCTCCTCGTCTCTTTTCAGAGAATCCAGCAGACAATAAACATTAGGGTATTAAACACAACAACCACCAAATAGGTTCCAAACTGGCTACACTTGAGGACTTGGTGACTTTTTGTACCATTATTGCCTATTTATTTGGATGTCTGTTTATTTATTATATATATATATATATATATACACAAAATGCTGGAGTAACTCAGCAGGTCAGGCAACATCTCAGGAGAGAATGAATGGGTGACGTTTCGGGTTGAGACCCTCCTTCAGACTGAAGAAGGAGGGAAATTGAGAACTAGAGGACATGTGTTTAAGGTGGTGAAAGATTTAATCGGAACCTGAGGGGTAACTTTTTAACACAAAGATTGGCGGGTGTATGGAGATAGTTATTACGCAATGTTTAAGAAACATTTGGACAGGTACATGGATAGAATAGGTATAGAGGGATATGGGCCAAATGCAGGCAGGTGGAACGTGTGGAGAGGACATGTTGGTCAGTGTGGGCAAGTTTGTTTGATGGGTCTGTTTCCAGGCTGTATGGCTGTGACTTTATGACTCTGACGTGTGAGGGAAGCTAGCCTGTAGGGTGGGTGATGCACCCTGCAATCTGATCCCCTCATTTGGTGTCTGCACTGTACATCGGGCCATCTGGCGGCGTGACAGAAGGGATCCTCGGGTGACGGTCATATGCCGGCAGCAGGACTGGATCGCCCACCCCGGAACCGGGAAACCCGCCTGGTGAGGAAAACCGCTGAGCCCGGCCCCTGCTGGTCCCCGAGAACAGGAGAACCAGGGAGGAGAGTGGAGGATGTCAGCGACGGTGCACGCAACAACAAAGGGCCATTAAGGAGAACCTCGGTCTTTCCTTTCGTGCCGCGAGATTGGGTGTGGGAGGAGCCCCTGAAGCACAAAGGCTGAATGATGGCCAGGGATGGAGAGGCACAATAGTTCACCCGACAACCTGGATCAAGGTGGTGGCTGCAACAAGCATTTTAGTTTAGTTTAGTTTAGAAATACAATGGGCCTTTGGCCCACCGAGTCCACGCCGACCAGCGATCCCCATACACTAGCACTATTCTACACACTAGGAACTATCTTTACAATCTTTACCATAGCCAATTAACCTACAAACCTCTATGTCTTTGGAATGTGGGAGGAAATCGGAACACTCAGGGAAAACCCATGCGGTCACGGGGAGAACGTACAAACTCCTTACAGACGCCCCCTGTAGTCAGGATCGTACCCGAGTCACTGGCACTGTGAGTCAGCAACTCTAACACTGTGCCACTGTGCGGCCCATTTATGTATTTATGGCCAGCTGCAGCTTGGACTTTGAAAATGGTTTCAAACTCTGGAAACTCTTGTACATAGTGGGCTATTTCTATACATTTTTGTACTTAATCTGGGATTGTACTTAAGTGTAATAATAATTTACTGAACTGTGCTCTAAAAGAGAATTTCACCGTACCTCGGTACATGTGATAATAAAAATGCATTGAACCACAGAACCATCTTTAGTCCTCCCGATCTGAAGCTAGCGCTATGGATTGTGACCATCTCCTTCTTCTGAAGTTGTGTTTAAAAGTATCCATGGCACCTCCCATCCTGTTTGTGTCCCTTGGCAAAGGTTCACAAAAACCTCTCCCTGCCGACAAGCATTCGGCTAAACACTGGCCTGAGGGAAATGACAAAAATGTTGCAAACACTGAGGCTTTATTGAGGTGGGGCAAACTTCAAACCACCATAAACTACAGTTCAAACACGCCTCTTTCGCACTTTCAAGTTTTCCTAAAGCTATGCTGAAGGCATTAAATTCAAAGGAAGGAAAAAGTGAATTTACATTATATTAACATCTTAAGTGCATTATTAGTTTAGTTTTTAGATTTGAGTTACAGCATGGAAACAGACCCATCATCACACCGAGTCCCTGCCATCCAATGCTCAGCCATACACTAGTTCTCTGTTATTCCAGTTTCGCATCCTACACACCAGGGGCAGTTCACAGAAACCAATAACCTACAAACCTGCATGTCTTTGGTATGTGAGAGGAAGCAGGTGCGCCCAGAGAAAACCCACGCAGTCACTGGGAGAATGTCTAAACTCCGTACAAACTGCACTCGAGGTCAGAATCGAACCCGGGTCTCTGGCTCTATAAGGCAGCAACTCAACCGCTGCGCCACTGGCTCCTTATCCACCCATGATTGTGCAGTCAAATACCAGTCCAACTCAATTTACAAGTTCGCAGGAGACATCACCGTAGTGGGCCAGATATCAAATAATGATGAGACGGAGTACAGGAAGGAGATTGAGAACCTCATAACCTGGTGCTACGACAACAACCTCTTCCTCAATTTATTCACAAAATGCTGGAGTAACTCAGCAGGTCAGGCAGCATCTCGGGAGAGAAGGAATGGGTGACGTTTCGGGTCGAGACCCTTCTTTAGAGATGCTGCCTGACCTGCTGAGTTACTCCAGCATTTTGTGAATAAATCGATTTGTACCAGCATCTGCAGTTATTTTCTTATACCTCTTCCTCAATGTCAGCAAGATAAAGGAGACTGTGTTCGACTTCATGAAGCGAAGTAGTACATACACCCCGACATGCATTGATGGTGCCAAAGTAGAGATGATCTAAAACTACAAGTTCCCAGGAATAAATATCACCAGCAATTTTATCCTGGACCAGCCACATCAAAGCCATGGCCAAAAAAAGCAAACCAACGCCTGTCCTTCCTTCGAAGGCTTAGAGGAAGTTTGGCATGTCCCCAACAGCTCGCGCCAGCTTCTACAGATGCACAGGTAGAAAGTATGTTATCGGGATGCATCACTGCAAGGTTTGGGAACTGTTCTACAGGGTTTAGCAAGAGAAGGGAAGCCTCTTCTTTTGAGTTGCTGCTTATTAATTTCTGTGTTTGCATGTAGTAGAGCAAAATACCTCATGAGGGCTCTAATGCAGTATGTCGGCCTGTAATTTTATTTAGAAAAACATGTTCCCCACTGAAGTGTAAACTGACAATTTCATTTGCAATATAACCATGAGGTCCATTTTTGTTTCCTGCTTCCCAACCTACAGAAATAGGTCAGTTTACCAATGCTTAATGAGGAGTTGTCATTCAGGAGGAGCTTTGACCACAGAGATGCTTGGTGACCTATCATTGGCTTCAGTCTACGTGGCAGTCCCCTGCATACCCTTGAGATCAAGTAGTCACGGTCATAAATGCTTTATTGCAACAGGCACAATTCTTTTTAACTGAACGGCCCAGTGGTGCAGCGGTAGAGTTGCTGCCTTACAGCACCAGAGACCCACGTTCAATCCTGACTACGGGTGGTATCTGTACTGAGTTTATACATTCTGCCTGTGATCATGTGGGTTTTCTTCTGGTGCTCCGATTTCCTCTCACACTCCAAAGATGTGCAGATTTGTAGGTTAATTGCCTTTGGTAAAATTATAAATTGTCCCTAGTGTGTACGATAATAGAACTAGTGTATGAGTGATCGCTGTTCAGCCACAGTGGGCCAAATGGTCTGTTTCCGTGCTGTATCTCTGGAGTATTATTTTGGTGATGTTAAGTGACCAAATCAATGTGTTTATTTATCATAACTGTGTACCTCATGCTTTGGAATCCTGTCCATATATAAGGAGGATTAAAAGCCAGAAAAATCTGTTTACTCCTTTCTGACCTAGGCAGCAAAATCTTCAAGCATTTTTCATAGTTACTGATTATGTCATATAAACAATTGCTTTTATTACTGCTACTTATATAATTAGGCAACATCCTTCTCTACTCTCCCTACAATCTTACTTTCACATCTTTCAAAAACTCCTTACAGTGCAGCACCCGTAGTCAGGATCGAACTTGAGTCTCCGGCGCTGCATTCGCTGTAAAGCAGCAACTCTACCGCTGCGCTACTGTGCATTATTCTGGAGCATTGAGAGCACTGGCCTTACGATAACTATTCCTTCCCTTGTTTGGCCATCCTCCACACTTCACTTTAGCCCACTGAATCTTCCTTTAATTTGCTCTCACTGCTTTCTATGCTCCTGCTTTTCTTAAGTCCAACGTTGGAGGAGAATGGAGCAACAAGAAAAGCCCCGAAGCTTTAGGGTGAATCTATAAACTCCTCACAGAATTCACTGGTGGACAGGATTGGTGTCAGTCTCTGGAACGTTGAGTGAACAACATCTCCCCCCACCGCCCCTCCTCCTGCTGTACTGAGGATAGACACAAAGTGCTGGAGTAACTCAGCTGCAAAGGCAGCATCTCTGGAGAAAAAGGATGGGTAACATTTTGGGTCAGGATCCTTCTTCAGATGGGGGTATACAACTGCTGCACCATCATGATCTCACCCCTTCTCTCTTACCATCCTGTATTTGAAGATTTCCTTATGCTGATCTATTTATAGAACAAAGAACAGCGCCACACAGGAACAGGCCATTCAGCCCACAATGTCTGTGCTGAACATGACCCCTAATTAAACTGATCTCATCTAGCTGATCCATGTCCTCTATTCCCTGCACATTTATGTGCCTTTCTAAAATCCTTAAACACCACTATCGTATCTGCCTCCACTATCCCCCCCTGGCAATGCGTTCCAGGCCCCCACCACTCTCCAGGCCCAGCACATCTCCATTAAACTTTCCCCCTCTCACCTTGGTCGCTGAAGTCTCCAACCCAGTTAGATTATAATCATGTATAGTCTTTGACTGGATAGCACATAAACAGATGCTTTTCACTACACCTCAGTACACGTGGCTCAAGGGCCTGAGCTCTTTTGGTCTCTGCACTACGTGACTGAAAGGACCCTCGGGCCATGGTCATACCCCGGCGTAGGCCCGGATCGCCAACCCCGGAACTGGGAAACCCACCTGGAGAGAGAAGCCATCGAGCCTGGAAAACTGGAGAGGAGGGTGGAGAGAGTCAGCACAGGTGCACACAACAACAAAGGACCAATAAGGAGAAACTCGGTCTTACCTTCCACGCCCTGAGATTGGGTGTGGGAGGAGCCCCCGAAGCACAAAGGTCGAATGGTGGCCAGGGGTGGAGAGGGGCAACAGTTCATCTGACAATTCGGATCAAGGCAGTGGGCACAACAAGCATTTTAGTTTAGTTCAGTTTAGTTTAGAAATACAATGTGAAAATAGGCCCTTTGGCCCACCGGGTCCACACTGACTAGCGATCCCCTTAAACTAGCACTATTCTACACGCTAGGGACAATTTACAATCTTTACCAAAGCCAATTAACCTACAAACCTGTACGTCTTTGGAGAGTGGGAGGAAACCTGAGCACCCGGGGAAAACTCACGCGGTCACGGGCAGAATGTACAAACTCTGTACAGACAGCACCTGTAGTCAGGATCAAACACGGGTCTCTGGTGCTGTAAAGCAGCAACTCTACTGCTGTGCCACCATGCCACCCTTCGTTTGCCGAAACTCCCTTTCTTTTTGCCTTTTATTCCACTCTGGAACTTTATCTTTGGATGTGCATTATCAACTTCTAAAGTAATTATAACTTACCTGCTATTACCTGCTTGGTCCTTTACCTTTCTATCTATGGAGCACTGTGCTAATAGATTAACAAATGAGGTTGAGGTTTTATGAGGAATTGTTTTACGCAGAAAATGTGGAAAATGATGATGCATGAAGCAGCTGGAACAGACAGCACTGATATATTTAAAGCTGCCAAGAGGAAAGTAGGATGTGGTTGGGGATGGGCCACGGTTATTTTAAGAGTGGTGGTGTGTGGAGAGTAAACAAATTACATAGACCAGTTGTGCTACAAAGCATTGATTCTATGTTGAGGTACCATGTAGTTCAATATCTAACTTCCAGTAATTTCCTAGAACTGTCATACTTGCTTACAGAGACACAAAGTGCTGCAGTAACATAGCAGTAACACAGTAACGCAGCATCTCTGGAGAACATGGATAGGTGATTTTTCGGGTCAGGACCCTTCTTCAGACCTTCTGACTCCTGACCCGAAACATCACCTATCCATGTTCTCCAGAGGTGTTGCCTGACCTGCTGAGTTACTCCATGTGTCTATCTTTGGTATAAACCAGCATCTTCAATTGTTTCTTATTATACTTGCTTACATGACTGACAGCAGATGCTGAATCTTGAGCCAAACACAAAGTGCTGGAGGAGGTCAGCGGGTCAGGCAGCACCTGTGAAGAGAAATGGACAGGTGGCGTCTCGGGTCAGGACCCTTCTTCAGACATTGTCTAGGGGGATGAAAGCTGGAAAGAAGATGTGGGGACAGGAAAAAGCCTGACATGTGATATGGGTGAGGTGGGTTTGATTTCTTTCCTTAGTCCAGATGCATATTAACCTCAGAAGGTATAAAACATAAAAACTGCTCACTCCTACTGTGATCATGTGCCTTAGATTTATTCAAAGGCTAATTCCTGTTCTACTTTCCTGCCAGGTTCTCTGATCCATCTGTATAGTAAAGAGCATATTGACTGATTGCAGCACGGCCTGGTTCAGCAACTCGAATGCCCAGGGACCAAAGAGATTACAAAAAGTGGTAAACACTGCCCTGGTCTATCATGGGTATTGACCTCCCACGTTGAAGGGATCCATATGAGGCGCTGCCTCAAAAAGGCAGCCAGCATCATCAAGACCATCACCCACACCACCCTGACCACGCTCTCATTTCACTCCCGCCATTGGGAAGAATGTATAGGAGCATGAAAACGGTGACTGTTCAGGAGCAGCATTTACCCCAACAATCATCAAGCTATTGAACACTGCAAACACCAACTAAACTTTGAACTACAAACTGTCTTGGTTGCAGAAGGGACTTTGGGCTTTTTAAAATTTTGCACCATTTAAAAAAATAAATAAAAACTTTTTTTGTCTGTTTATTATGTTGTCTATTGAGTACTTACTGTGTTTTCAAACCTGTTGAGCTGCTGAAAGTAAGAATTTCATTATTCTGTTTGGGTACAAGCCTATCCTTGACAGGCCGGCCCTCCCACTGCTTCCACAGGTGCAATTGTCTCTGGCCGTTAGATTGGGGAGTGTGTTGCTGTTGCCAATGGCCATCCTGTGGAGTCGGCCCCTGGCCTCCAGGGTCTTGAACCACATGATGGTGTGGTGTTTCATACTTGCCTAGAAGGTCCATGCAACAATCCTGTGGTTGAGTGCATATGTGCGAATGCACGTGTGTGTTTGTTCCATGGTGATTCTTCAGTCTTTGAGTGCACACCAGTAAATTCACTCGTGGTGGCCAATACTCTACAATATCCACTCCTAATTCCAAGAGATAAGGTAAATTAAAGGCAGCTGTTGATTCTGAAATGAGATACAGTGCAAGGTCAGTGGGTGGAAGTGGAGTGACATTTTGCCTGTGCGTGGGAGCTCTCGAGATGTGCCGCTATTATAACAAACAATGTTTAAAAACTTGATGAAGTCTGTGTGACAACATTTTACTGAAGGAAATAAAGGAATTAATCTTTTATTTAGCCGGCAAACTTGACTCATATTGCATCTGGTACGAAGGTTTGAAAACCACGAGTGCCCCAGACTAGCTCAATTTAATTCTGTACAAACTTGACATTAAGAGTTCTAGATAGTTTACATGTCAGGCACAGTGCAATGCTGCTTAAACCTTATGTAGTAAATTTGCCATGTCCACGCTACATTGATTAAAAGATACTGCATGGAAACAGGCCTTTTGGCCCTCCAAGAATCTTTTCATGTCTGCTTACATGCGAGAAAAAAAATTTCAGCGAGACTTCCGGGGTGGATTTCAAATGCACTCTCGTAATTTTGTCCAGTTTAAAAGAGCTGCCAGACCATCAATTGCCCGAAAATCAGTGGTGGACCCGCATTAGCTCATTCAAACAGATAGCTCTTTCGGAATAGAATGAGTTAAATGGCCCATTTCTGAAACTCATTTCTCAGACCTGACCAATGGTGAATGCATAATTTTTGTCATACATCATAACTGCTACCCACAAAATTATGATTTACAAAGTGATAGGTTTCAGACCTTACCATACCCATCATAATAGCTTTTAACTCAGATTCCCATTCAGTCCCTATGGTTGTGCTGAGCCTTACACTATCCAGACAAACTAGGGACTCCAATTTGTACTTCAAGTGATCAATAAGATAGCTTGGACAAAATTGATCAAAGATCACAGGTAGTTCTTGAGAGGCAGATTTTTGCAGGGAATCCTAGTTTGCTAAGTGGAGACAGAGAATGGCAATTGGAACAGTGCAGATATCTCTACCAGAGTTCATCAGTTCCTGGAGCAGTATTAGGCCATTCGATCTATCGTCTACTCCACCATTCAATCGTGGCTGATCTATTAGAAACATAGAAACATAGAAAATAGGTGCAGGAGTAGGCCATTCGGCCCTTCAAGCCTGCACCGCCATTCAATATGATCATGGCTGATCATTCAGCTCAGTAGCCTGTACCTGCCTTCTCTCCATACCCCCTGATCCCTTTAGCAAAAAGGGCCACATCTAACTCCCTCTTAAATATAGCCAATGAACTGGCCTCAACTACCTTCTGTGGCAGAGAATTCCACAGACTCACCACTCTCTGTGTGAAGAAATGTTTTCTCATCTCGGTCCTAAAAGACTTCCCCCTTATCCTTAAGCTGTGACCCCTGGTTCTGGACTCCCCCAACATCGGGAACAATCTTCCCGCATCTAGCCTCTCCAACCCCTTAAGAATTTTATATGTTTCTATAAGATCCCCCCTCAGTCTTCTAAATTCCAGCGAGTACAAGCCCAGTCTATCTAGTCTTTCCTCATATGTAAGTTCCCTCTCAATCCCATTCACCTGCCTTTGCCCCATAACCCCTGACACCCTTGCTAATCAAAAATCTGTCAATCTCTGCCTTAAAAATATCCATTGATTTGGCCTCGCAGCCATCTGTGGAGGCCAAGTCAATAGACATAGACATAGAGTTCCATAGACAAGCAAAAAACCAAGAGTGAAGTTTACTCATCGTGTGTGCATTTGTCAGGAAACAGCTGTCAGAAGCAGTGGAGTAAGCCGCAGCACTGCTTGAGGTGTAGCATCTGTAGTAATCTTCCAGAGGACGCACTGTTCCTTTAAGAGTGCACGATTCCCTGCTTGAATGATGAAGTCTGGCAGCTAACATAAGTTAAAGATATAACCATGTAAACTTTGAGTAACCCAGCCTCCTGTGAAAAGTCTCGAAGTAGAAACCCAAGGACAGTGATAGGCCAATCATCATTTTCAGCCTGTTTTAAGAACCATTGAGCCATTGACTGCACTCTGAGATGCCTTTCATCACGTAACCATAGCAGTTCAAAAGGGTGGCTCAACATAATTTTCTCAAGCGTGATTAGGACTGGGTAATAGATGTTTGACTTGCCAGCAAAGTCCACACCTCATGAATAAAGGTAAGAAAAACTCTGAAAAGTTGAGCCAGAAGTTGTCCTATCCCTTAGAGTTCAGATATCTTTCTTAACACACGATTCACCCACTGACAAATGTGAAGGGATTCTTAGATGCCGCTGATTTGAGCTGTAATTTGCTGTCCTTATCTGTGAAATCTGTCAAAGAATTTATAAATCATACTTCCCACGTTAGATTTTGAACAACATTTTCACCAACTTGTTCCTCAACCGAATTTATCAGATGTTGAAATAATTTATTTGGATTCCTTCTTGTGGCTGTCAGCATATTTTGGTAACCACTCTGCCCCTTTATTCACTGAATCATTCTTTTTTTTTTCTGGACTTGCAGCCGACTCTATCACCTCAAAAACATGAATATCAGTGTTTTTTAAACACAACAAAGTTGGCCTTGAACTTGAGTATCTCAAATCTAATGGTGCAATGTACACTGGAAAACATCGCCCTCACATCCGTGGGGTGGCACCATAGTGCAGCGGTAGAGTTGCTGTCTTACAGCGCCGGAGATCCGGGTTCAATCCTGACTACAGGTGCTGTCTGTGCGGAGTTTGCATGTTCTCCCTGTGACCGCGTGGGTTTTCTCCGGCTGCTCCGGTTTCCTTCCACATCCGCAAGACATACAGGTTTGTAGGTTGTGCAGGAAGGAACTGCAGATGCGGGTTTAAATCAATGTCGGAGTAACTCAGCGGGACAGAGATGCTGCCTGCCCCGCTGAGTTCTCCAGCTTTTTGTGTCTATCTTTGGTTTGTAGGTTAAATGGCTTCTGTAAATTGTAAATTGTCCCTAGTGTGTAGGATAATGCTAACGTATGGGGTAAACACTGGTCAGCATGAACTTGGTCAGCCAAAAGGCCTATATCCATACTTTAAAGTCTAAAGTAGCTGATTTTATTAATTAAATTACTAAATACTGCTGCATTTTATATCACAAAGGCAATCTATTAAATTGCTTTTGATTTAATGGACAGCAATAAATATAAGCCATACCAGCAATGGGCCTATCCTGTAAACAAAAGTAAATAGAAACAAAGTAATAATTGCAAAAACAAAAATATTATTCTGTTTTTTTTAAATCTCTAATCATTTCCTTTGAGGATTTCAATGTTTTAATCTACTGTAATTTCCCTGTATTCCTCAAATCTTTATCCTATTCCCATTTCCCTTCAATTGACATTTCACTATAATTGTTCTTATCTCAATTCTCATAATTTTGTATTTTCGTACAAATCCATACCAGTTCTCAGAGCAAACTCATCAATCGCATTCCCTCACTTATGTCCCTGGAATTATTCTCTCTCTCATTCTCTCTCATTCTCTCTCATTCTCTCTCATTCTCTCTCATTCTCTCTCATTCGCTCTCATTCGCTCTCATTCTCTCTCATTCTCTCTCATTCATTCTCTCTCATTCATTCTCTCTCATTCATTCTCTCTCTCTCTCTCTCTCTCTCTCTCTCTCTCTCTCTCTCTCTCTCTCTCTCTCTCTCTCTCTCTCTCTCTCTCTCGCCCATTAACTCCACCTCCAATTAACATTAGCAGCAATTTACAGTGGCCAATGAATCGAGCATTAATTGGGATGTGAAAGAAAACTGGAGCATCTGGGGAATCTCCACACAGACAGAAGCAGAGGTCAGGATCGATTTGGTTCACTGGAGCTATGAGGAAGCATCACTACGTGCTTCCTAATTGCATACAACCTTGTCTTCTATCTTCTATCTTTAAAATAAAGTTTTATTGTCTTCTTTACAATAGACCAGGTTTATAACGGGGCATGTGCTCCAACCAGTATTGCTGCAGAGCATAGCAGTGCGACTCAATAGCAAATACTACATCATGCTGCTTTCTGACAGTGTAAAGGAATGCAAACAAATTGCACAAAAGGACACAAAGTGCTGGAGTGACTCCGCCGGTCAGGCAGCATCTCTGGAGAACATGGACGGGTGACTTTTTCAGTCGAGACCTTTCTGCGGACTGATTGTGCCGGGGGGGTGGGGAGGGGGTGGAGGGAAGGGGGTGAGGAGAGAAGGACGCTGGAAAAGGGGAGAGGCAGAACAAAGTGTGGCAGGTAATCAGTCAACAAAGGCGAGGAGGATTTTTGAAGGGCAGATGGTTGGAACAAAGACTAGTGATAAGAACAATGTGCGTGAGACAGGTTTGAAGAGTTGTGGATTATGAAGTTGGGGAGGAAAGTAGCAGGAGCAGTGGGATGGGGGAAGGGTTGTAGGGGGGAAATAGGTGGGAGTCCCGGTGGGGCACTGGGCAGGGAAGGAAGGGGATGAAAAATAGCAGGGTGGGATGAGGGGGAGAAAAGAGACCACTGCATTCTGTGTAGTTGCAAGACCAAGAGCAGTAACTACACAAAACAATGAACAGAAGATGCATGGAAGAGCAATGACAGAAGAGGATATGGAGAACCCAGGCTAGTTGCATGTAAGTTAGTTCAGCGATATGAACCTTACATTTTTTTCCAACCACAAATCTCTTCCCCTCACTCCGATGAAAGAATGGTGCGACTGGGCTTGTATTCATTGGAATTTAGGATGAGAGGGGATCTAATAGAAACATTAAATTATTAAGGGATTTGACATGCTAGATGCAGGAAACATGTTCCCGATGTTGCGGGATGTCCAGAACCAGGGGCCACAGTTTAAGAATAAGAGGTCCTGCACCAATTGTCTATGTTTCTATGTATCTATACCTATGCTCTCTTTTGTACTCAGGGATTAACATGTACAAATTGGAATCCAGTCATTAAGGCAACAAGGTATTAGAAGATAGACACAAAATGTTGGAGTAACTCGAGAGAAGGAATGGGTGATGTTTCAGGTCGAGACCCTTCCTCAGAAGGTGCTTTTAATGTACAAAATTTCCTCATGGCACTTCCCAGAGAAAAAATATGTGCTAGCTCACTGCGATAGGGAAGAAAACCATAGTTTTGAAAAGGATAATGAAGTTTCTAAGAATGGGGGAGACTGAAATCTTTAGACCATAGACACACAGTGTGGAAACAGGCCCTTCGACCCAACGAGTCCACGCCGACCAATGATCAATCCATACACTAGCATGATCCTACACACACTAGGGACAATTGGCAATATTTACAGAAGCTATGTAAGAACTCTGTAACAAATGTGTCTTTTATTTCTATTTGTACATATGCTTTTCAAAAATTAAAAAATTTTTTTTTTTTTTTACAGAAGCTGATTAACCAACTAATCTGTACGTCTTTGGCGTGTGGGAGGAAACTGGAGCACCTTGGAAAGACCCACACATTCACAGGGAGAACGCATAAACTCCATACAGAGAGCACCCATAGTCAGGATCAAACCCAGGCCTCTAGTGCTGTAAGGCAGCAACTCTACCGCTGCGCCACCATGCTGTCCCATAAAGTTGGAAAATGATAATAAAGTTTCTAAATGAGGTGAAAGAATGGGAGAGACTGAAGGGTTTAGGGAGTGACCTCTGGAGGTACTGAGATGTTTAAAGGCCCGAGCATCACCGGGAGGGAGACAGGAGGGAGAGACATGATCAGGATCCTGGAAAAGGTGGATAAAAGGGTGCAAGAGAGAACAGGAAGCAAGAGGAGTCTGTGGAGGGGAGCTGGAATCTATGCATATGGGCTTGTAGATGATTTATAGAATTCCTTTCAATTTGGGATCATTGTTCATTGTAAGAAGAAGTCAAATATATCATTTTTAATTATTTCTACTCCTTGTTGAATTCCCCTCAGCTGGATACAGCCACAATTTATCAGAATTATCTCCAAACTTCTCCATTTTTCAAATAATTTCCATAATTGTTTAGTTTACAGCTTCAATTTTTGCATAGTTCAGTTGCTTCCAACTTTACATCATAAATTACTTTAATATAATAAACAATCTCAACAATTATTTGTACAGATGTCAAGGCCATAAAAAGAGACGTTTTTTTGTGAAATAACAAACTTCCCAGTAGCCGGGTGTGTTTATTCATTTTAGGACACATATTTATTTGTTTTTATCTGTTGCTAATGTCCACAATGATAATCTCATAGAGTCATGCAGCATGGAAACAGGCTCCGGCCCAATTTGCACAGGCCAACCAAGATACTCCATCCACGCTAGTCCCTCCTGCCCACGTTTAACCCATTTACCTCTAAACCTTTCCTATCCATGTATCTGTCCAAATGCCTTTTACATGTTGTTATACCCCAAGTACCTCCTCTGGCATCTCATTCCGTGAAAAAGTTGCCCCTCAAGTTCTCATCAAATCTTTAATTTCCCTTTCATGTTAAACCAATGGTTCTTGATTCCCCTATCTATTCCCCTCATATACACCTCTATAAGATCACCCTTCATCTTCCTGCGCTCCAAGGAATAAAGTCCCAGCTTGTCCAACCTCTCCCTACAACTCAGGCCCTCAAGTCCAGGCGACATCCTTGTAAACATTCTCTGCACATGTTCCCAATAGCAGGATGGCCAAAACTGAACACAATACTCCAAAGGTAGCCTCACTAATCTCATTCAATAAAGGATTTCAATAGGTCCAAAACAGATCAACAAAACCTTGGACAATGATCCATTTATGAATGGGTATTTCTGAGCCAGTCAACTGGCCATCTTGTTTCAAATACCCAATGGGCTTTGGCATTATTGAGCGTAATTAATACTTGTGACCAAGGGAATCTGTTAAGACCATGAGAGATTTAGCAGGCTAGCACTGTTCATTTCAGCATTACACAGTTGAAGTTGCATTTACACCAGGCTGAGTTCTAACAATCCTTGTGCTTTGCATTAGTCTGAAAGTTTGACCAGACTCTTCCTGCTGTGAATTAAGATGCAATACCTCATACAATTCTTGTGTCCAGAATGCTTTCAATTAGTTCATTCCCTGTCCAACCCCCCCTTTAAGACAACTGTGGCTGAAAATGAGCCCAGGGGTCTATGTGTCCTAGGTGCAGCCACAGTCAGACACTTCCAATAAGACAAGATCGTCATGGCAAAGCGCCAGACTGTAAAACGGCGCAAAGAAGTTACACCTAAACAGTTTATCCGTCAGGTCGTTCCCCACGCTGTGTTCCCATAAGCTCCTCTCCCTACATGAAGCCTGGATAGAGTGGATGCGGAGAGGGTTTTTCCAGTACTGGGAGAGTCTAGTACCAGAGGGCACAGCCTCAGAATAAAAGGACGTACGATTAGAATGGAGATGAGGAGAAATGTCATTAGCCAGATGGTGGTGACTCTGTAGAATTCATTACTACAGACAGCTGTGGAGACCAAGTCATTGGGTATTTTTAAGTGGAGATTGAAAGGTTCGTGATTAGTAAGGGCGAAGGCAGGAGAATGGGGTTGCGAGGGCAAAATAGATCAGCCGTATTCAAATGGGGGAGCAGACCTGATAGGTCAAATGGCTTAATTCTGCTCCTATGTCTTATGAACTAATGAACTTATGAATTTCCCCCCACCACTGATCTAACTCCCAACCTCTGGTCGGTCGAGGCGCATACACACACACTCCCTTGCCTACTCAAAACCAGTCAGCGAGGCAATTGGAGTCTCATGCAAACTTGTCAGCTTTATTGCACCCTTTGTCTACAGTAATTTAAAGGCCTGTAATCAATAAAATTAAATATGTAAAAAAATCCAAGTGATAAAAATGTATCTTCCTCTAGCTTTGCTGTCTCCTCATACAAATCTCCCAGTTTGTACTTGTTGAAAAAATGTGCAGAGCAGGCCACATTCCAAGTTCATACCTTGTTGCTGTTTGCACAGTATGATACTGGCACACTGCAATCCAACGACTCAGATAAACATAGCTCCACAGATGGAACCTATTTGGATATCTAATAAGCAACATGGCATGGTGGCGCAGTGGTAGAGTTGCTGCATTGCAGCGCCAGGGACCTGGGTTCGATCCTGACTATGGGTGCAGTCTGTACGGAGTTTGTACTACATTGAACACTACGTAACTTTGTCGGCATTCTGTCCTTTTTGCATACTTTGTGTATGATATGCAAAACAAAGAATTTCACTGTGACATATCTCATGTACTAATAAAGTATCATTCGTTCATTCATTCGTTCATTCATTCATTCATTCATTCATTCATTCATTCATTCATTCATTCAGTCAGGGAGAGCTACAAGCAAGATGACATGAAATACCAATTGCTTATCCCTCCACAGGTGCTGCCGGACCAGCTGAGCATTTCCAGCACCGTCTGCTTTTAGTTTAGAATAGGTGTTACCTTGGCTCACCTGCCCCAATTTGCAGATGCCTCTTGTACATCCCACTAGTTCACTTTCCAGGCTGTTTATCAGGGGGTTAAGTTTATTGGAATGTTTTATGTATTCTCTTACGTGCTCAGGGGCTCATCTGATAATGTTGGTTATAATTCTAGAAGGATTTCATGTCTGTTTTCTCTGGCGAGGAATCAAACAAAAGGGAAGACAATTCTAAAATTAAAAAGACAGCTTCAGGAGTGAATTAAAGATGTGGTATCTTGACTGTGACTTGAAGTATGTGCTGTAGGTGGTCCAAATTATGTTCACAAGTTATAGGAGTAGAATTAGGCCATTCGGCCCACCAAATCTACTCCACCATCCAACCATGGCTGATCTCTCCTCCGAATCCCATTTTCCTGCCTTCTCCCCATAACCCTTGACACTCTGACCAAGAATTTGTCTATCTGTGCCTTAAAAATATCCACTGACTTGGCCTCCACAGCCCTCGGTGGCAATGAGTTCCACAGATTAACTACCCTCTGACTAAAGATGTCTTCCTCCTCACCTCCTTTCTAAAAAGTGCCCTTTAATTCTGAGGCTATGACCTCTGGTCCTAGACTCTCCCACCAGTGGAAACATCTTTTCCACATCCACTATCTATGGCTTTCATTATTCTGCAAGTTTCAATGAGGTCCCCCCTTAACCTTCTAAACTCCAGCGAGTAGAGGCCTTGTGCTGTCAAGGAAATGCCTACTCATTCCTGGAATCATTCTTGTAAACCTAAATGTAACTTATTACCAAAGTGCTCTGCTGACAGCAATCACCCCTACCCAGTAAACTTTCTGCCATGTTTGAAGTCATGATTGTCAAATACCCCTTTCCTCAGACAGACCTAAGCCTAGCTGTCATACTGAAGGTCAGGGTGAACTTCATCACTAATGTCGGCTGTGGCTGAGAGCATTGTGGTCTGAAGAAGTGTCCTGATTCTAAACGTCACCTAACCCATTTCTGCAGAGATGCTGCCTGACCCGCTGAGTTACACCAGCAGTTTGTGTCAATCTTTGGTGTAAATCAGCATCTGCAGTTCCTTCCAATATACTGTGTTTACAGGCCTGTTATGCTGCTCCAAGTAAGAGTCTCATTGTTCCGTTGTCGGTACATGTGGCAATTATACACTCTTGAGTAGGTTCCCAGGACACGGGAAACGGTCACATTTTCCAGTGCCTCACTTTGGCCCTTCATTGTTGGAAGGTGCCATTGCACAGGGAGATGGGATAGTTGACCAGCTGCCATTTGTGAAATGTAGAAACAAAGAACTGCAGATGCTGGTTTGTACCAAAGATAGACACAAAGTGCCGGAGTAACTCAGCAGGTTAGGCAGCATCTCTGGAGGAAAAGGATAGATGATGTTTCGGGTTGGGGCCCTTCTTCAGACTGAAAGAAGGGGCAGGGGAGTTCGGGAGGGGGTGGTGGGGGAATTGGGTGTGAAGAGCTGGAGGTGAGAAAATACCAGTCCCAATTAGGGCCGTCAATGAATGACCGACAGGGAGGTGCCCTGGTAGCCCGTAGTTGGCTGGGGAAAGTGTGATCTTATGAGGGACACAATATGGAGGACAGGGATACAATGTGGATACAATGCAGATACTGATTTACATAAAGAACCACACAAAGCGTTGGATTAACAAAACGGGTCTGGCAGCATCTCTGGAGAATGTGGATAGATGACGTTTCGGGTCCTCTAGGTATAATACTTTGTGTGGCCCTGCCTGATGCTCTTTATTTCAGATGCAGTTTTAAACAAAGCCTGCGATGTCACCAAATGATGGATGCTTGACTGCAACATTCATGGTTGAGTGGGGACTGCATTCCCACTCAAGTGCAGCACGGTGGCGCAGCGGTAACATTGTTGCCTTACAGGGGCAGAGACCTGGGTTCGATTCTGACTACGGGTGGAGTTTGGACGTTCTCCCCGTGGGTTTTCTCCAGGTGCTCCGGTTTCCTCCCGCACTTCAAAGACATACAGGTGTGTAGGTTAATTGGCTTTGGTAAAACTTGTAAATTGTCCCTAGTGTGTAGAATTGTGCTGGTATGTGGGGATCGCTGGTCGGCACGGATTCGGTGGGCTAAACGGCCTGTTTTCCACACTGTATCTCTAAACTAAGCTAAACTAAACTATATAAATATAACCCCAATGACATTGACCAGCTTGAGTTCCTCCATAAGTTTGTTTTTAGCTCAAGATTCCAGCATCTGCAGTCCCTTGTATTTCAAGCCCAATAGCATTGTTTCTTTTTAAAACTTCAGATATGTTAACAGGCATGCTTAATGTGCTTAATGTGCCTCACGTGCATTGCATGTATGGATGGATACACAATGTTCTCTTTGACACAGAAGAATTGTGCTTAGAGATAAACAAACTTTAGTAGATTGATTCCACCAGTTGGTATTGAAAGACAAAGCTCAGCAACAGATAGTTTTTGTTTTTTGATCTTAATTTTTAGCGGAAACTGTGGCTGATGGTTCGAGAAATGAGTTCTTACAAACTAGCAGTCTGATATTTACCACATCCAATTATCCTGACGTCAATGGAAGGGAGGATGAATCAAAGTTGACACTATGATATCACTCATTCTAAGCATTGTTCAATGTTGAAATACAATACCACCTCATATTTTACCCCTCATAACTTTTGAAACAAAGTCTAACCCAATTGAATGTGCATTGCTTCTGATAAAAGTGCGAAATGTATTTATTGAGCAATTTGATAGCATGGATGTGGAAAGGATGTTTCCACTAGTGGGAGTGTCTAGTACCAGAGGCCATAGCCTCAGTATAAAAGGATATACCTTTAGAAATGAGATGAGGATGAATTTCTTTAGTCAGAGGGTGGTGAATCTGTGGAATTCATGCAGACTTGGAGGCCAAGTCAATGGATATTTTAAAGTTGGAGATTGACAGGTTCTTGATTATTAAGGGTGTCAGGGGTTATGGGGAGAAGGCAGGAGATTGAGTATGAGAGGGAAAGATAGATCAGCCATGATTAAATGGCAGAGTGGACTTGATGGGCCGAATGGTCTAATTCTGCTCCATGTGAACTTATGACGGTAAGATCGAAGTTGACACTGTGCTATCACTAATTTTAAGCTTTGTCCAAAGTTCAAATACAATACCTCACCCCTCACAATGTGTATACCTATGGACTTGAAACAAAATCCAACCCATTTGAATGTACATAGCTTCTGGTAAAATTGTGAAATGTATTTACTAATCAACCCATTAAACAATGTGAAACAAAAAAAAGCAATACTAAATGTATTTCCTAAAAAGAAAAATTGCCAAAGTTACACAAAATCCAATCACAACTTCCCAACATCAGGCACCACAATGATTCAAGGGGGAACATGATGTGCAAACAGCCAGTTTCAATCCAAACAGCATAACATTATCAAAATTCTGACCTTCACACTATGTTTGCTTTTCTTCCGTTGATTCACTATTAGTTCAAGATATGCAAGGAATGGAGAAACATGGATTATGTGCAGGTAGTTAAGAAATGGTCTTGGCATCATGCACGGCACTGTGCATTGTGCATCGAAAGGCCTAATCTTGTGCTGTCCTGTTCTAGGTTCTATGTTCTTGAACTCTTGTTGAAAATACATGTCAATGTCCAATGAACACCAATGAGAAAAAGATATCATTAGATAAGTTTTTCGTTGAACAATAAATGTAAGGAGATCTTCCGAACACTTTGAATCATGCTATCGTATTGTTTACTTCCAACTTAGAGGAAGCTTGGGATTTTGGCTTAGTTTTCATCATAATGCTCCACTGAATCCCAGCCAACATTATTACTTGTTCGTAGTCAAAAGTGTTTTATGCAAATGCTTTCAATGTTCGTATAAAATATTATTCATATTTCAGTTATTCAGAGCTGTGGTTTGTAGTTGTTCATGTTCAAAAGTTTTAAGAGCAGAATTAGGCCATTCGGCCCATCAAGTCTACTCCGCCATTCAATCATGGCTAATCTACTTTTCCCTCTCAACCCCATTCTCCTCCCATGTCCCCATAACCCCTGACACACTTACTAATCAAAAATCTGTCAATTTCCGCCTTAAAAAATCGGCAGCAGATGGCTTCCACAGCCGTCTGTCGTGGCAATGAATTTCGTAGATTCACCATCCTCTGACTAGAGAAATTCCTCCTCTCCTTTATAAAGGTATGTCCTTTTATTATGAGGTGAAGGTCTCTGGTCCTAGGTTCTACTAGTGGAACCATCCTCTCCACATTCACTCTATCCAGGCCTTTCACTATTCCGTAGGTTTCAATGAGGTCCCGCCTCATGTTCAGTGAAGATGGAGTGAATTGTTAATTAATTCTTCAGATGGTGGGCAATAATCAGCAAGAATCTTATCTGTTGCCTGTTCCAAATTCATCTTGAGAAAATGGTGACCATCAATCTTTGTGATTTGCTGCAGATTTTCTGCATGTTAACAAACATCAAGTGTGCGGCTGGACTTACCTCATGGCCAAACATGTTGTTGTATCTGATGCTTGATCCCTGCTGGAGGAAGGATGCAAAAAATGGGAGTTGTTCCATTCTGTTTGTAAGACTGCTAATGCTCCCCTTAATTAAACTTATATCCTCATTGAGGAATATGAATGTCCCCCCTAATTTTATAAAGTAATGTGAATTTTTTTTTTCTGGATCAGACAATGGAATTTGAAAAAGTTTTCATATTCAAACAGTTTGGCAAACTGAGAAGAAATGGTGAATCAACGGAAGAAAAGCAAACATACACATAGTGTGAAGGTCAGAATTTTGATAATGTTATGCTGTTGGCTCTGTTTGGATTGAAACTGGCTGTTTGAACATCATGTTTCCCCCTTGAATCATTGTGGTGCCTGATGTTGGGAAGTTGTGATACCCAATAATGTTTAATTAATTAAACATTAATTTACTAGAATGTTGGTAAATGCTTGGCAAAGATTAATTGATGCCTCTGCTTTGGGTATCCCTAAGTCATGAAACCCACTGTAGAAATGCAGGTTAGTGCTTTACTTATTACTTAATTGAGGCATCAACCAGTTGGAATTCTAGTGAAATTACAAATGTATGTAATTAACATAACTCCATACTTAATATAAGAAAATAACTGCAGATGCTGGTACAAATCGATTTATTCACAAAATGCTGGAGTAACTCAGCAGGTCAGGCAGCATCTCGGGAGAGAAGGAATGGGTGACGTTTCTCCCTGTCACTGCACTTCAGACTGAAGAAGGGTCTCGACCCGAAACGTCACCCATTCCTGCTGAGTTACTCCAGCATTTTGTGAATAAATCCATACTTAATATAACAAGTCATAAAGAAAGTGATAGATCTTTTAATATTTAACAGTTCCACATTAATTACTAAGAAAATTGCAAAGTGGTTGGTTGCCACTGTGCTAATTAGTTTGACACTGAGAATACTCTTGAGTAGAATTCATTTACAGTTTACATTTAATTAGGAGTACAAATATTTTAAAACTGCATTCGTTCAGTTTAGAGATACAGCATGGAAACAGGCCCACTGAGTTCGTGCCGACCAGCGACCCCCTACACATTAGGGACAATTTGCAATTCTTACTGAAGCCAATTAACCTACAAACCTGTATGTCTTTGGTGTGGGAGGAAACCCATGTGAAAACCGATGCAGTGACAGGGAGAATGCATAAACTCTGTACAGACAGCAGCTGTAGTCAGGATCATACCCAGGTCTCTGCATCTATAAGGCAGCAACTCTACCGCTGCACCACTGTGCCGCTCTTTGCACTTTGTCATACATCCTTTTCTTATAAGTGTATAAACAATTCTCCATCTGGCATCCAGTGTGTCAAATGATGACAGATTTGTACATAAATCAGACTAAAGCCTGGATTACTGCAAGAAGCGGAACATGACACCTTAAAAAGTATACATCGGCCTTTTAGGGAGAATGGATTTACCGAAATGATGCCTTGACAAAGGGTTGAATTGCAAAAAGAGATTGTAGATTAGGGTTGTATTGCCTGGAATTTATTTATAAGTTTAATAAGCAATTTGATTGAAATTTTAATTTTATAAAGGGGGATTGCTCTATCTTAGTCCTTCCTGGACTGGAGGACATAGTATAAAAATTTGACTCATGTTTCTCAGGAGGAAAATTTAAAATCCTACACGTAGGAAATGGTGGGCATTGTGAACTCTCTTCTGCAAACGGCAGCTGGTCTGAGGTCAATTGTTTGTTTTAAATCTGACAATTGATAGATTTTTGTCATGGAGAAAAGCCATTTTGGATTTTTAAGTCACAGAACAACCATTGAATGAGTTGGCTTGAGGGACTGATTAGTCTCCAGTTTTTAAAAAAATTACCATTAACCAGATGACCATTTAGAGGCAGAACCCTGAACTCACCAGTAAAATCCTCCAACATTTACAGAGCTACATTGATGAATAGGGTTGAGTTCTCCTTTCTCCTCCAGTCTGTTGCCTGACATCTGCAATCCTGCACATCTGGTAATATTTAAGCAATTTCTGAAAATTTTACATCCCTTGGCAAACAATAGCTTTCCGATTGCCTTGTAGGCTGTTGAAGAAAACACACTCCTTCATAATGGCAACACAAGAACAGTTTAGGTTCAATATCAACTAATAATGTATCCATGCTCATGCAAATGGCAAACAGGTAAAAAATTTGGATGGTGCCCTGGATAAATTCAACACCAGATCCAGTCAAGCTAACACATGTCTTAGAATGCACTGTTTAATAACGCTCAGTGTCCAGGAGTAGGTTTCAAGGTTTCTTTATTCTTTATTCACAGCTTACACATTTTCACGCTACATCTACAGACAAAAGAAGACAAATCTACCAAAACGAGTCTATCTAGGCTAATGTACGAGCTTATTTTGTCCACTTATTTCATGTGACTAACTCTGTTGACTATCCCAGTTTGCCTAAACCTCCTAATCAGTGTTGTGTCTCTTCCTTGTCAGTCCTGCTTCAAAGGGGGTCCTCACTTTAAGGAGAGGTTTTGCAATATTTGAAAGACTGAATGGATAAAAGGAAACAAAGAAGGAAAACAAATGTCCCGTAATAACGTCATTTAAAACCAAGAGATGAATAAAAGGGATGACGCTGGGCAAGTGCAAAATAAGAGAGGACAGAATCAATTTTCTATTAAAATTGTGTTGACCATTAATTCAAATTTCAAGGTGGACTAATGAAATAACCGGAAGCTGTTATTGTTAACATGGTTAGAGTTCACCCAGACTGGCACAATATTTGATTTTCTACGGGCAGGATGAGTATAAACACCCAGCCACAAAGCTCTTTCCTATCTTCAGACCTCAGTGGACATTCCGGAATGGCACTGCAAATTCATACAACAAGTGCAAATAAGACTTTGGTGACTGCAAATTATTTGCACCTCTATAGGCATCGATTTCTATGGCAGGTAGCATTTCTCAGCAGAACGCCAGAACCATTGCAAGCTGAGTGATATCCAACACATAACCTACATCCAGATCAAAATGTAGCCATGTTTTTCCTCTGTGAATTGGACCTTTGCCAATCAAGATTAAAATGCATCGCCAGTAAATTGAGTTTGTAACGTGAAGATATTGTGTACCCAATACTTTTCCAAATGAGAGTTAGCTGGGTGACTGATGGATTTGACCTCTTACTTAGTATGGCTGCTTAAGAATTCTACTTAAATGAAGATTGAAGGTACTTAATGAGAGATGTGGTCATGAAATGACATTTAAATGAAAAATGCAAAGGAAATCTGCCTTATCCTTATCCTATTTCTACAGAAACAAAAAATTCTAATGTTTATAGACCAAAGATAATGAAATTCTGTCTGTTCCCATTTCCTTTCTGTATATTAAGGCCACAGGACCAGTCTCCATGTCAGACATTTTTGACAGGCAATCACCTTTGACATAAAACTAATCATGTTGCTGAACTTCCCTGACAGAGGACACTCTGACTTCAACAGGGCTTCTTCCAGCAGTTCAATGGAAAACAGCAATGACCACAGACATTCTTCTGAGAATTTGTTGCATTCAAGATACAGCAGGACACTAAAGTCCAACATGATCAAACAAAACATTTTAAAAATGTTTGCATGCAATCATTAAAGTGAGACAATAGCTGTCAGAAGAGCTTTTCATGCAAGCCAGCACATACTGTACTTAGCTACCAGGAGTACTGTGATGCCTAGACCATTAAAAGCTTGTGGCTGAATCTGGTCCTGGGAGTTAGAGAGCAGAACAGACTCTTCGGCCCAACACATCTGTGCCGACCAAGTTGCCTATCTGACTAGCACCCCTTGCCTGGGCTTATCCTATATCTCTTCAAATCTGTCCTATCCATGTACTTGTCTCAGTGTCTTTCGCCTATGTCATAATTGTACCTGCCTCTACCACTTCTTTTTGCAGCTCATTTCACGTACACACCATCTTCTGTGTGAAAAAGTTGCCCCTCAGGTCGTTTTTAAATCTTTCCCCTCTCATCCTAAACGTAGCCCTCTCATTTTAGACTCCTCTACCCTGGGGAAAAGACTGTGGCTATTCACATTATCTATGCCTCTCATGATTTTGCAAACCTCCATAAGGTCACCCTTTGGCATCCTACATTCAAGGGCAAAAAGATCCAGCATATCCAGCCTCTCCTTATAACTCAAATCTTCCCATCCTGGTTACGTCTTTGTAATTTTTTTTATTTTGCACCTTTTCCAGTTCAATGACATCAATATATAACTAAAACTCTCATCTTGTATGTATGTTCCCGAAATACAGCCAAAACGGTACACGATAGCGCGACAATTTTAAGGGCACCTTACTCACCATTTGCCTGCAGTGTGCAGTATCAAGTTTTGTTATATTTTAAAAGTAATTCACTTTACAAACTTTAATAAACTTTATACTGAGAATAGGACAATTTTCAACATGGCAGTCGCGTCTATGCAGTGTGCTCCCACTTGCCGGGCCCGTCAGCCGCGCTTGCACAGTTGGGGGAGGGTTGCCGAGCCCGGTATCTGCGCTTGCACAGTTGGGGGAAAGTTGCCGGGCCCGGTATCCGCGCCTGCACAGTTGGGGGAGGGTTGTCGGGCCCGGCTGCGGTGCGCCCAGAAAGAATGAAGAGACGGAATTTGAAATAACGAACGTCTCTTGCGTCACAACAGGTCCACGGGTCGTCTAGTGCTTCCTATAGCTGGACAACCTAAACTCTACACAGTACTCCAAATGTGGTCTTGTACAACTGCAATGTGGTTTTACAACTCCTAGGCTTAATAGTAGTTTAATTTAGTTAATTTAGTTATGTTTAGTTATCGTCACACATACTTTTATGTTGCATGCTATCTAGACAATGAAAAGATTATACATGATTACAATCAAGTAACCCACTGTGTACAGATACAGGATAAAGGAAATGATGTTCAGTGTAAGATAAAATCCAGTAAAGTCTGATTAAAGATAGCCCAAGCAAGGGTCTTCAATGAGGTAGATGGTAGGTCAGGACTGCTCTCTAGGTGGTGATAGGATGGTTCAGTTGTCTGATAACAGCTTCCAACCCGTCACTTTATCCTCCCTTGCAAAGCTTGTCTCCGCTATGAAACCTGCAACCTGCCCCCTTGATCCTGCCCCCACTGCCCTTCTGAAGGATGTCATTGCAATAGCCGGTCCCACCATCCTCTCTATTATCAACAGTTCTCTGGCCACTGGCACTGTTCCAACCAGTTTCAAGCACGTGGTGGTCCAGCCCCTACTGAAAAAACCTAACCTAGACCCCACCTTGCCTAGCAACTACAGACCCATTTCCAAACTGCCATTCCTGTCAAAAGTCCTTGAAAAGGCAATTCTAAACCAATTAGTGCCCTACCTGCACCAATACACCATCCTGGAAAGTTTCCAGTCAGGTTTCAGAGCCCACCACAGCACAGAGTCTGCCTTGTTGAAGGTACACAACGACCTGCTTCTCGCCATCGACACCGGCGACTGTGCAATCCTGCTCCTTCTCGACCTCAGCGCAGCGTTCGATACAGTGGACCACACCATCCTTATTGACCGTCTCCGGTACGCGGTTGGCATTGATGGCACTGCCCTGAGCTGGTTCGCTTCGTACCTCAAAGATAGGAGTTTCGCAGTTATTCCTCTGCTCCAGCTAGCCTCTCCTGCGGAGTTCCACAAGGCTCCATCCTAGGCCCCATTCTCTTCTCTCTATACATGCTCCCCCTTGGCCAAATCTTTCAAAGGCACGGCATTTCTTTCCACTGCTATGCCGATGACACTCAGCTTTACCTCCCCCTGAAACCCAACAACCAGTCAAATGTAAACAGCCTCTTACACTGCCTTGAGGACATAAAATGTTGGATGGCACAGAACTTCCTCCAATTAAATGAGAGCAAGTCTGAGGTCATCCTATTCGGCCCCCCCGATTCCATCAAATCGATAACAGGCAGTCTTGGAAGTCTATCCTGCCTAGTCAAACCGCATGTCAAAAACCTCGACATGATATTTGACTCTGCATTAAAATTTGATAAGCAAGTCAACGCTGTGGTAAAAGCCAGCTTCTTCCAATTTCGAACCATAGCTAAAATCAAACCTTTCCTCCAATTCGATGACACAGAAAAACTCATTCACACTTTCATTTCCTCCCGCCTAGACTACTGCAACTCCCTATACACTGGGATCAGCCAATCTTCCCTGTCCCGCCTGCAACTGGTCCAAAACGCCGCAGCGAGACTCCTGACGGGTACCCGTAAAAGGGACCACATCACCCCGATTCTGGCCTCTCTCCACTGGCTCCCTGTATGGTACAGAATCAACTTCAAGCTCCTCCTATTCACGTATAAACTAGCTGTATTAAAAAAAAAAAGTGGTTAAGTGGATTTTTGTGAAAAGGGTGTGGGCATTCTTTGAAAATGTACGGGAGATGCATATCTGGTTTCTGGGTTGCCTATCTGGGTTGGGAGCCCACTTTAAATGTAATGGCTGATGGCCATAAACATTGCAAAAATTCCCACGCTTACCTGATCGTCAAACTGTCGCCTCCAATCTACCTGTCCAATGTCCTGATGGTAAATAAATTGGTTAAACACAAGCATTTTATGGTATTTTGAAATTACTTTACTCATTTTAATATTATGTGCTTCTAAATGCATCTAAGAGAACCTATCAAACCTGGGGACAGCATGCGACAGCGCCCGCAATAAGCAACGATACCGGCCGATAAGCCAGCTGTCACCGAGAAATTTCAAACCGGATGATTTCTCAGCGACGCTCTGAGATCCACTACGATTTTTGGAAGACTCCTCACGATCATGCCCGCTACACCCCGGCGAACTGTCAGTGACAGCCTAGTCGCCGGCACTCGCTTTAAAATCGCCTAAGTGGGACAGGCCCTTTAAGGGGAGTGTGACCACTCACACCACTTGTACTTCTCACACATGAACTGCATTCTTAGCTTCTCTGCATCTCATCAGTGAACTTAATTCATATCGTAATGCATTAGGAAATGTGCTTCATAAAATATAAAAGGATGCCACATTATTGAGAATCTGGCAGAGGTGCCTGCACAGCTGAGGACACATATTTCACTTGGTCTTCTCAGAAACAAGTAGCCATTGAGTGAAAAGCAGAAGTAAAATGGAAGACTCTTAACGTGAATGAATCTTTCTGTAAACCCATTGAATGACACTATCTGGCTAAATCCAAAGCAGATCTTGTCATGAAGAAACAGATCAGATTTCATGGAGAAGTTGATATTATTAGTTTGGACGTCATGCTCAATGTATTTTGTGGGTTTTGAAAAATAAACTTTGTAAGTGTCCTTGCCCATCTTGTGATGGATGGCACTGAACCACAGCTGTGGTGTTATGTATGATGATTCATCGAACACATAAACATTTACAAGAAATTATAAAACCATTTTATTTGAACCTCTCATCCAAAAACACATTTCATATGCGTACCAGGACATGCCAAGATCTCTGTTACCAAGGAATAGTATGATGCTTTGGATTACTCTGCAAAACCACTACACCCAAGGACCATGCTAAAACATTGCAATGTGATGCATTGTCGTCACACGTGTGTCTGAAACTTAAAATTGATTTTCACAATTACCCAAAGTTGATTGATGTATAGGGCGGCACAGTGGCGCAGCGGTAAAGTCGCTGACTTATTCCGCCTGAGATCCGGGTTCAATCGTGTGTTGTCCGTATGGATTTTGTACATTCTACCTGTGACTGTGTGGGTTTTCTCTGGGTTTTCCGGTTCTCTGATTCTATGAGTCATGTGCTTTAAGGGCCTGTCCCAGTTACACGATTTTTAAGGCGACTGCCGGCGACTGTCAAAGTCGTAGCAGATCGCCGAAACTTTCTTTTACCCTACGACAATGACCACGACAATGCCGAGTCAGGTCGATACAAGTTACTTTTTTTGTGAAACTAGCACATGGCTAAGAGATTACACCGTCTTTGGAAACATCGCGAAATTCCTACGCTTACCTGACCGTCAAACTGTCGCCTCCAATCTACCTGTCAAATGTCCTGACGGTAAATAAATTAGTTAAACAAAACTATCTTCTGATATTTTCAAATGCCTTTTCTTAATTTAATATTACGTGCTTCTAAAGGCATCTGCGACAACCTAGCAAACCTGGGAACAGCATGCGACAGCGCCCGCAATAAGCTATGATACCTGGCGACAAGCCAGCTGTCGCCAAGAAATTTATATCTGGAAAAAATTTCTGCGACGCGTCGAGATCCGCTACAATTCATTGAAGACTCCTCACGATCATGCCCGCGACACCCCGGCGAATTACAGCCTAGTCCGCTGGGTCCTACTGCCCACCCCCTACTACAGGTAACCACACCCGCTGGGTCTACTGCTCACCCCCCTACTACAGGTAACCACACCCGCTGGGTCTACTGCCCACCCCCCACTACAGGTAACCACAGTCGCTAGGCCCTACTGCCCACTCCTTACTACAGGTAACCACAGCACAGCCACGCCTAGTCGCCGGCAGTCGCCTTAAAATCGCCTAACTGGGACAGGCCCTTTAGTTTAGTTCAGAGATACAGAGAAACAGTGCGGAAACAGGCCCTGCGGCCCACTGTGTACAAGTCAAGTCAAGTCAAATTTATTTGTCACATACACATACTCGATGTGCAGTGAAATGAAAGTGGCAATGCCTGCGGGTTGTGCACAAAAAGAATTGTACACGCCAACCAGTGATCCCTGCACGCTAACACTATCCCACACACACTAGGGACAATTCATAATTTTACCAATGCCATTTAACCTACACACCTGTACGTCTTTGAAATGTGGGAGGAAATGGGAGCACCCGGAGAAAACCCATGCAGGTCATGGGGAAAACATACAAACTCCGTACAGACAGCACCCATGGTCATGATCGAGCCCGGGTCTCTGGCACTGTAAGGCAGCAACTATACCACTGCGCCATCATGCTGTCCACTGTACTTGGAGGCTTCGATGGGCACTAGCCTAAATATTGTTCTTCTGCAGATAGCACAATGTAAAAAATCTGTTCATTAAACCATTATACAAATCATGCCACGTATAGAAGAAATTTGAAAAAAACACAATATTAACTTCTGCAAGAAACATTGAAACTATAATGTTAGTTATATATCCTACCTTGTGCAAGATAATTGTGCATGGAATTCAGCAATTTAAATATCATTGCTTAATGTTAATGAAAAAGACTTCAAGGATTGAACCATATCATCATTCACACTTGGGACTTTCTCTGAAGATTATTCTGGATGTTGAGTTGCCTCAATGTCATGTGGTTTTCTACAAACACATGAAAACCTATCCTGCATACACTCGTCATCCAACAGAATTTATCCTGCATTTTTTTTTTTTTTTTTTTAAATGCTACTTCTGTTTTTTATGCAAAGCAGTAGCTTAGGTTAGTTTACTTTAGTTTAGTTTAGAGATACAACATGGAAACAGGCCTGAAGGCCCATCGACCAACGATTATCCATACATTTGTTCTATCCTACACTCTAAGGACAACTAACAGAAGCCAATGAACCCACAAAATATGCATGTCTTTGGGATGTGGTAGGAAGCCAGAGCACCCAGATAAAACCCACATGGTCACAGGGAGAACAGAACGTACAGGTAGCACCTGTAGTAGGATCAAACCGACACATGTAAGGCAGCAACTCTACTGCTTGCCACTGTGCTGCCCCAAGCTTTGTTAAAATATATATTTCCAAAATCTGAAATCTCCACAAGGTGAAGACCAGTGCTTTCAGAAAATAATCCTGCCATTTATGTTCTTTCAATGTTCTCTCTGCTCACTTCAGACATCCATCATTTGTCTGTAAGATGTATTTATATTGGCAGCTTAAAACCTTCATTGGAAATCATTCTTTTATTTTTTATTTTTTATTTTTTATTTTTTTTATTTTATTTAAGTTTTAACAGAACTCATACATTTTACATTTCATAGTAAGCAATAATAACTACATTATAAATTCGATTATACACGTATTGTTCTGTATTATCTCCCCTCCCACACCCCCCCTTCCCCCCACCCCCCAGTTAAAAAGAAGGAAAAATAAAAATAAAAAGAAAGAGAGAAAGAAAGAAACCTGGAGTCCAGAAGGAGACACTTCTGGGTAATTTCTTATTAAATTCTTATTAAAGGTATCAAAACAATCCTGAATTTAAATATTTCCAATTCTTAATCCTAGCTTTAAAATGAATGGGTTCCACACCTTCAAGAAGAAGTCATATCCATTTCTCAGATTATACGTTGCTTTTTCTAATGGGATACAACTACGCATTTCTGCATACCATCTTTCAAATCTTATTTCATTTTGATCTTTCCAAGTGACCGCTACACATTTTTTTGCTACTGCTATTGCTATTTTGAGAAATCTTTCCTGATGTTTATCTAAAATTAGCTTTGGTAATATTCCTTTTGTATCTCCCAATAAAAACAACCTAGAATCCATTGGTATGATCTTATTCATCAATTGTTCCAAATTTTTTTTTAGGTCTTTCCAAAAAGGAGTTACCTTCTGACATACCCATGTAGAGTGTAAAAAAGTACCCACGTCTTGGTTGCATCTAAAACAAATTTCAGATGAGTTTGGTTTTAAATTGTTTAATTTTTTTGGGGTTAAATATAGTTGATGTAAAGGAGAATATCTGATAATGTAGCAAGATTTATAAGTATTTTACATTTAGCACAGAACAGAAAGGAATTAAGCGTAGCAGTTGCTTTAGATGCTGAAAAAGCGTTTGACAGGTTAGAATGGGATTTTTTATTTAAAGTATTAGAGAAGTATGGATTGGGGAATGGTTTCATTAACTGGGTAAAAGCTCTTTATAAACAACCTAAAGCCAAAGTGGTGACAAATGGCCAATCTTCTCAACCATTTAATTTGGAAAGATCTAGCAGACAGGGATGTCCCTTGTCACCAGCTCTATTTGTACTGGCTATTGAACCTCTGGCAGAACTAATAAGATCAGATTCAGACATTAAAGGATTTAAAGTTAATCAGGAAGATCACAAAATTACTTTATTTGCAGATGATGTCTTAATTTGTCTTACTAGACCATTGGAATCCTTCAGAAAATTATATTTCAGATTGGAAGAATACGGGAAAATATCAGGATATAAAATTAATAAAGATAAAACTGAAATAATGCCTCTTTTTGAAGGCAATTATGATCAATGTAAAAGAGAAAGTCAGTTTAAATGGCAAAAAGAAGGCATTAAGTACTTAGGAGTTAAAGTAGATAATAAGTTAAATAATTTGTATAAATTAAATTATAAACCACTAATAAAAAAAATAGATGAGGACCTGAAGAAATGGATGAATCTTCCAATTACATTGATAGGGAGAGTGAACTGTATTAAGATGAATATTTTTCCGAGGATACAGTATTTATTTTCAACACTGCCTATACCTTTGCCAAATAATTTTTTTCAAGAATTGAACAAAATTGTGAGGAATTTTCTTTGGAAAGGTAAAATGCCAAGAGTGTCTCTGGAAAAATTAACATGGAAATTTGAATTAGGTGGATTGCAATTACCAAATTTTAAAAATTATTATCTGGCAGCACAAATTAGTTTTATTTCATCCTTTTATCAAGAGTGTGGAAAAACAGCATGGGTTAAAATTGAAATGGATAAAATAAAAGAGTTATGTCCAGAAGAATGTATATATAAATGGGAAGCGAAGCTATTAGTTAAGGATAAAGAGTCACCTTTGCTAAAACATTGGAAATCATTCTTAAACCCTATTAACCTGGAGGACAACAATTCCCTTTAAACTAATTTCTTGATTTCCTAATTCCACGTTGCTGATCATTGTTGGGAGCATTGCATGTTATTATAGTGAACAACACGCAGTCAGTTTAATTATATTATTTATTCCAAACCAAAAGAAATAATTCAGATTCTTGTTTTCATGGATCATTTCCAAGTCTCCTTTCCTTGAACCATTTCTGAATATTCCATTTTTATAAGGAAAACAACTTTTTCTCATTTATGAAATTCCTCCATTGCTCTCTTCTAGACTGTTTCAAGCGCAACATGTCCAGTTGTTTTTCCAATCGACACTAAAAGAATAATACTGAATGGAAAATCTATGCAATAACAACATTTCCTTGACAAAGTGTTTGTATTTTTTCTAACCTTTCCTCCTTTCTGACAAATTCAACATTCTTCAACCTAAGATGGAGATTAATTCAAGGGCAGTTTTATATATGCTTGAATATCCCTACTATTTTTGGGATAACAGAGAGTACAATGAAAATTATTACACATTAAGCAATGTACCCACGGAATCCAAATCAGCAAAGCACAATGGTGCAGTTCTGAAGCACTGCATCAGAGACCCGGGTTTGATCCTGACCTTTGGTGCTGTCTGTTTGGAGTTTACATGCTCTCCCTGTGACCACATGGGTTTCTTCTGGATTCTCCGATTTCCCCCCACATCCCAAAGATGTGTGTGTTTGTAGTGTTTGTGTGTAATTGGCCTCTGCAAATTGTCCCTAACGTGTAGGGAAATGGGGATAACATATAACTAATGTGAACCGGTGATAATAGTCAGCATGGACTTGGTGGGCCAAAGGGCCTGTTTCGGTGTTGTATCTCTAAACAAAAACTGCCTAATTGTGATTGCAGTCAATAACCATTATCGTTAACCTTTCCAGTTTTTCTCGTTTAGAACCATTGGTAAAAAAGCTTAGCTAATTAACACATGCAGTTTGCTGCTTTCTTAAACAAATGCCCATTCTTAAGCATGAGGCTTTCAATTTGGTTAGTATTTAACATGGTAGTCTGGGTGGCATGTGTGGGCGTGTTAGCATAAAGCACAAGGGTTGAGGGAAAATTAACATTCTCTTCAGCAATTGCAAAGACCAAAATATTCAATGTTATAGTTGGTTCTCATGTGTGACAGAGAAGTTGGTAATGTGCTGACATTGCACTTCAGTTTCCAATTTACATAACATCTGACTTACGCAAGGGTCAATGGGATGTAACCCTTACATAAGTCAGGGAGTGTCAGTATTGGTACACTTACAATGATGTGACACTCTCAAGACCTGTACACAGGAGTCAGACCAAGGGATGAAAATGGTATGGCATTAAGTGTCCAGGTCAGGATGATGTGCAGGAGGATTAAGGAGATGCTGTTTCCACAATGTTACTGAGAATACTACCGAAACAACCATGATTAGGTGCTGCTTCTCAGGTTCTTGAAAGTCAAATCGTTCAGGAGCAGAAACTCTGACAGGCAGCAGGCACAATCCAAATCCAAATTTGTAGACACCACAAAGGAGCAATGTCCATTCTTTGCCGCACAAGTTGGAAGCCAAGTTGCCAGCAAGCATGTGAAATCTTGAAGGAACAAAGGAGGACCTGGCCTGGGGGGATCGCTGTGAGGAGGGGAGAACAATGGACAATGGGAACCCAATGTGGGGGACCGCCGTGAGGGAGGGGGAGAGGGGGGGGGGAGATCAAAGGAGGACCAGGCGTGGATACTGTGTATACTTTAATTTTGTCAGTGCCCTTGCGTAGTATTCAGAAAAGATACCTTCCTAATCAATTGTGCAACTGAGGGTGTGATTGAGAAAGAGGGATAACATAAAACTGTTGTGAACAGGTCTGTGTGATTGAAGGGCCTGTTTCCGTGCTGTATCGGTAAACCAAACTGAACTAAACAAAACCAAACTAAACTAAACTAAACCAAACAAACTAAACTAAATTAGACCAAACTAAATTATAGTAAACTAGCCAAACTGAACCAATCCAACCAAACCAAATAAGTCAAAGGCCTCTCAAGCCAAACTTGGCAAGGTAACTAGACCTACGCTGATCTGTGGCTTCAGGTCAATTTCCCTTTTAACATAACGTTATAAGAACGAGCTGTGTTTTACTTCAAAAGGGTAGGTTTGCTATTTATTCATGACCAAAAATCGAGAACTTCAAAAGAAGAAACCAACATTATATTCGAGTGAAGTCAAGTTGTTAAATTTATTTTGAATTTGGTACTTTCAATATTTTACCTTTACTTTTTCTCATGTGATCTCTTCAGGATTAAATAAAATGCTTTTTACTAGATTAAGCATTTGTTTCCCAAAGGGAATAGTAAAAGAGAGATGAGTATTTAGAATATCTTGGCTGGAGTTATGCTCCAGCATTAGTTAAATACCTGCTCTTTACTGCTATTTCCTATGAGGTAAGTTCTTTTTAAAGCACTCAAAGTACTGAACGATCACATTCATTGCACTGTTATTATAATTATATCAGTTTTTATTGAATTACTTGGACAGATATGTTCCTACTGATGGAAAATAAAATGTATGCGGTCTTGTTCCTCTTCGCGATACACTGGTGCGAATGATATAAAATGTGGATGGAAGCAGGAGCAAGGAAATATGAGACCAATTGTAAAAGCAGACTGGGGATGTGTTGTTTCCAGCCTCACATCAGCCAGTGACGTCCTTGGATTAATTCATTGTAAAAAAAACCCACAACTGTGGTTTCTCTGTAATGGAAATCTTCGCAGCAAAGACTATTAAACGTGTATACAGGGGCAGACAATGTTCTAGAAATTCTTGGGATTTTTCAGGAAAACAGGCAGGGCTGGTAATATTCCACACAGGAAGAATTCTTCCAATTTTCAAAATACGCACAAATCAGATACTTAGAACCACACGCTTGATTAGTGATTTGCTTTGTTTCTACTAAATAACATTAGAATGGGGGTGGCACTGTGGCACAGCGGTAGAGTTGTTGCTTTACAGCTCCAGAGACTCTCTGGTTCGATCCTGACCTCGAGTGCTGTCTGTACGGAGTTTGTACATACATCCTGTGACCACATGGGTTTTCCCCGGGTGCTCCGGTTTCCTCCCACACTCCAAAGATGTACATGCTTCAGTAAAAATTGTAAATTGTCCCTAGTATGTGGGATAGTGCTAGTGTACAGGGATCGCTTGTCGTTTGGACTCGGTGGGCCGCAGGGCCTGTTTCCGTGGTGTATCTCTAAAACTAAAATTGAAATTACTTGAAAATCAAAAGGAAAACCTCAAATGCTGGAAATCAGTAAGAAAAACAGTAGACACTGAAAGATTAAACTTGTTTCTCTCTCCACAGAAGCTCCCTGGCCTGCAGAGTGCTTCCATAGACTTTTTTGTATTAAAGGAATTATTAAAGAATGTTTTTATTTTTCCAGCTACAGCAAAAACTTGGCGGTCCATTTTCTTGGATTTTCTTTCTTCATTCTTAGACAGTCCCGTGGGTTTGAGACTGACTTGCTGGCACACTTACTGGAGGTTGGCTGCGTGAGGCTTTTTGTAATTTGGGCAAGGCATTGCACACCAGCTACCGGCTACAGGATTGCTTTAGATGATCGAGTGGGATAAAATACATCCCACATGGGGCCTGGCCTGACTGCTTAATGACACAAAACCGATTGTATTTTGGCAAACAGTAGGCATGAAGCTGCTCTGTACTATTTTGTTCTTGAGATTTATGTGCTGCAAGGTCAGTTTTCAATGCACATCCCTAGTTAATCGGTGCTGCTGGTGAGTTGAATTGCCGAAGTGCTGCAGTCCTTGTGAGGGGTTGCACGCTCACTGTCCTCTTGGGTAAGGAGTTTCACTGTATTGACCTGGTGGTGATAAAGGAACAGTGATAGATTTTACACTTACGAGATACAGCATGGAAACGGGACCTTCAGCCCACCGAGTCTGCGTCGCCAACACCAGCACTATCCTACACGTTAGGCACAAATTACAATTTACAGAAGACAATTAACCTACAAACCTGCATGTCTTTGGAGTGTGGAAGGAAACCGGAGCACCCGGAGAAAACCCACAGGGTCACAGGGAGAACGTACAAGCTACATACAGACACCACCCACGACCAGGATCGAACCCGGGTGTCTGGCGCTGTAAGGCAGCAACTCTACCACAGCGCCGCCATTGTGTTTAAGAGATAACTTAAGAGATGGGAGTGCTTTCATGTGCCTGCTTCTGTCACCTTGATCAGAGAAGTCAGTGGTTCTGGTTGTGCCACCTGGGTGAGGAACTGCGACACACTTCACCAACGGTTCATAACGTAGCCATTATTCACCGCAGGGGAGGGAAGTGAACGGATATTCACAGTGAGTGGATGAGGTTCCAGTCAATAGCATGCTTTGCCCTGGTCGAAGACAAGGTGCACATGTTCACTTTCAAGAAAATGGAGAGTATTCCATCCCACTTCTGACCCCGGCCTTCCAGAAAATAGAACGTTGTGGTGCTAGGAGGCACATCCATCACAGCGGGGTACATCACGTCTGAACTTACCTGGTAGCTTTAAACTTTTGTGGCTCATCCAATGATGTTATTTTGTCAAAAGAGATCCCAAGATGTTAATGGTGGAGGATATGACATGCAAATTTCATGAAGCACAATTAGGTTCTCTCTTGTTGAAGATGATGATTGCCTGCCATTTGTATAGTGTAAGTATAATTGTCAAGTGACCATCACCCAGGATCTTGCTACATCACGAACATGGATTGATTCATTGCCTGAGGAATGGAGGCAATCATTGATCCACTTCTGATGGATTTGCTTCTTATGATGGAAGGACGATCAACAACATAGCATCTGATTATGGCTGGTTCTAGTACACTACTCTGTGTGCTCCCTACAACAGTACTCAGTGAATGAGATGATTCCTCTCTAACAACTACAACACCCTAGCTTCACAACTCGCAACTCTCTAATCCTTTTGTCTCACACCTTGCGTGTATTCATCTCTGGCCTTTGTCCAGAAATCTGTCTCTCAAAACACCCCTTCATTTGGGTTCACTTATGACTTGCCATGCTTTATCCTGCCCCTCCACTCTTCTAGTTTTTTTCCCTCCCACCCCTATAATCAGTCTGAAGGGTCTTGACCCAAGACATCACTTATCTACCTGACCCGCTGAGTTACTCTAGCATTTTGTGTCTTTCCTTGGCAAACCAACCTCTGCAATTCCTTGTTTCCACCTGTCCCTTATATGAGTTATGATTCCAACTATTGAACAGTTTTCATCTTGAATCCCATTGACTTGAAGGGTTCCTTGATACCACACACAATGGTGCAGTAGTAGAGTTGCTGCCTTACGCTGCAAGAGACCCAAGTTCAATCTTGAATACGGGTGCTGTCTGTATGGAGTTTGTACGTTCTCCCTAAGACCGCATGGGTTTTCTGGGTGCTCCAGTTTCCTCCCACATTTCAAAGATGTGCAGGTTTGTAGGTTAATTGGCTTCTGTAAATTGTCCCTTGTGTTTAAGATAGAACTAGTGCAGCAGTGATCGGAATGGTGGGACTGTCATATGTTGAAAGACTGGAGCGACTAGGTTTGTATACACTGGAATTTAGAAGGATGAGAGGGGATCTTATCGAAACGTATAAGATTATTAAGGGGTTGGACATGTTAGAGGCAGGAAACATGTTCCCAATGTTGGGGGAGTCCAGAACCAGAGGCCACACTTTAAGAATAAGGGGTAGGCCATTTAGAACAGAGATGAGGAAAAACTTTTTTAGTCAGAGAGTTGTGAATCTGTGGAATTCTCTGCCTCAGAAGGCAGTGGAGGCCAATTCTCTGAATACATTCAAGAGAGAGCTAGATAGAGCTCTTAAGGATAGCGGGGTCAGGGGGTATGGGGAGAAGGCAGGAACGGGGTACTGATTGAGAATGATCAGCCATGATCACATTGCATGGCGGTGCTAGCTCGAAGGGCCGAATGGCCTACTCCTGCATCTATTGTCTATTGGTCAGCATGGACTTGGTGGGATGGAGGGCCTGTTTCCACGCTGTATCTCAAAATTAACCTGAACTAAACCAAGTTCCCTTGATGTAATGTGGCCTTACTATGCAGTGGCAATGAATCGCTGATTTCTTTGCTGGATGTTGATAATAAATGATTCTGCAGCAAAGCTTTAAGTAAGCTTTGGTCTGCCTGGCAGCTTCTTCCTAAAATGTACAACTTGGAAGTTAGTTGTAACATTTCCTATGTTGTGGTCCATGAGACTACAAGTGGAGTCTAGGAAAATAGTCCAGTTTCAAGACCAAGTTATATGCTTTGCAAAAATAATCATACATAGTTGACGAGGAAAGGAATTGTTCTCGATTTTCTCAGAGGCTTCCACTGGCTTTCAGCATTCATCAGGATAATTGTATTTTCATATGGGTCAGCACTTCCAAGACCAATTTAAAAGGTAGCAATATTTTATTATTAATCACGTTCAGCATTGCATGCCCGACTCAATGGGAGGGAAGAGAAACATATGTTGCTTTTGCCTTATTTTTTCCCCCATTTTGGATTTAAACATAGATCCATAATTAAACGACTCAGAAGCATTTCTAACTTAGGAGTTTATGCAATGGAAACAAAAACATTTTGAAAACATTTCTTTAGCTCATGTAAGGTCATGAACATTTCTTTAGTTCAAGTAAGCACATTTCTTTAGTTCATGTAAGTATGGGTGTCAGCGGTTGTGGGGAGAAGGCAGGAGAATGGGGTTGGGAGGGAGAGATAGATCAGCCATGATTGAATGGCGGAGTAGACTGGATGGGCCCAATGGCCTAATTCTGCTCCTATTACTCATGGCCTTATGACCTTCTCAGCACCATGTCTGAACCATAAACAGTGCTAACTGCACAACTTACATTGAATCTACACCAATTCTATTTTATTCCCTCACTTTCAAACCAACTCCCCCATTCACCTGCAGCAGGAAATAAATTTACAGAGACCAATTAACCAATTGAGTTGACCAGGTTTGGATACAGGAGGAAACCGAAGCACTGGAGGAGATGTGGTCACAGGAGATCATGTAAGCTATGGAGAGGCAGCATCTATGGTTAGGATTAAACCCCCAGGTAGCTGGAGGTGTGAGGTGGCTGTATCGGAGTGCTGCACAATTGTGTAGTATTAGTATTATTATTTGAATTGTGATCTGCTCATTGCGTTTTCCCATGATTTCATTTTTATTACCTTACCCCGTAGTGGTGAAGCGATCAACAATTGAAACCTGACTTCAGAGTCCAAACCAAACTTCAACCAATTCGACACCATCCACTTGATGCAGAATTTGGATGGAATAATGAACTGAAGAGTTGCTGCCTTACAGCACCAGAGACCCGGGTTCAATCCTGACTATGGGTGTTGTCTGTACAAAGTTGGTACGTTCTCCCTGTGACTACTTGCGTTTTCCCCGCACTCCAAAGATGTGCATGTTAGTAGATTAATTGGTTTTGGTAAAATTGTAAATTATCTCTCGTGTGTAGTAGGATAGACCTGCTAGTTGCTGGTTCGGTGATTGCTGGTCGGCACGGACTTGGTGAGCCGAAGGGCCTGTTTCCTCACTGTACCTCTAAAGTCTAAAGTTCAATCCTGACTCATGACTGTGTGGAGTTGGCACATGCTCCCTCTGACAACATGGGATTTCTCCGGGTGCTTCAGCTTCCTCCCATATTTATACTTGAAGGTTAATAGGCCACTGTAAATTTCCCCTAGTGAGTGGTACAATCTGGGGTGACTTGATGGGAATGTGGGAGGAAAAATAAGTTGGAATTAACATAAGTTCAGTGCAAATAGGTGGTTGATGATCAATGCATCAGGCAGGTTTGTTTTTGGTTCAATCAAATTTTGAATGTTGTTTTTTTCTTTTTAGATCTTTACAATGTACCGGCCAAACCTTTGCTGGTATCTCACCAGGCAACTGACATCCAATGCAGAGACCTTTATCTGAATGACCCCATAGCTCTGCTCTTGCTCCCCCTCCCCCCTAGTCGCAGCAGGGACAAAGTCCCCCTGGTCCTTACCTTTCACCCCATCAGCCCTCGCATACAGCACATAATCCTCCGACATTTTCACCACCTCCAACGGGATCCCACCACTAGTCACATCTTCACATCTCCACCCCTTTCTGCCTTCCACAGAGACCGTTCCCTCCACAAATCCCTGGTTAACTCATCCCTTCCCGCCCAAATGATCCCCTCCCTAGGTACCTTTCCCTGCAACCGCAGGAGATGCAACACCTGTCCCTATACCTCCTCCCTCGATTCTGTCCAGGGCCCCCGACAGTACATTCAGATTAGGCAGTGGTTCACTTGCACCTCCTCCAACCTTATCTACGGTATCCGTTGTTCAAGGTGGGGACTCTTACACATCGGCGAGAACAAACATAGATTAGGCAATCATTTCACTGAACACCTTCGCTCAGTCCGCCTAGACCTACCTGATCTCCTGGTTGCCAAACACTTTAATTCCCCTTCATGGTTCCACACTGACTTTTCTGTCCTGGGCCTCTTCCATTGTCAGAGTGAGGCCGAACATAAACTGAAGGAACAACACCTCATATTTTGTTTGGGCAGCTAACAACCAAGTGATATAAATATTAATTTCTCTAACTTCCTAGCATCCCCCCTCTCTCTGTCCCTCCCCCACCCAAGTGGTACTAGCTTCAAAGTCGTCTTTTTGAGTCTCATTGTATGTAACTTGTTTTGATCTAGCTCACAACTAACAATGGCCTGTTTGCCTTATCATATTTACTTTTTTTGCATATAATTTATTCATTTGTTCTATATCTCTCTTTTCATCATCTATATTTCTTGTTTCCCTTTTCCCTGACCCTCAGTCTGAAGAAGGGTCACGACCCCAAATGTCACCTATCCCTTTCTCCAAAGATGCTGCCTGTCCCGCTGAGTTACTCCAGCTTTTTGGGTCTATTTTCGGTTTAAACCTGCATCTGCAATTCCTTCCTACACATATAAAACAGTTCAGTTTTGCCGAGTTTGGCTGCTAATCACGAGTGATGGCAAAGGCAAGCGACATCTTGCTGTGTGCAATCTGCAGTTTTTATTGACTTCCACATTCTGACCTGCTTTGGTTGCAAACAGAATTTCTATAGCAATGTTTAATCTCTCATCAACAGATTGACATGCAATTCCCATTCGAATCTGACTTTGACATGCAGCCAGGGAATCATTTTAATCTCCCCCATAAAAGCCAGGGCACTGAGATGCAAAAAGCTTCACTGCACTGGAAAAAATAGTTGTGGTCCCACTGACTTTCACTGTACGGAGCCAGCAATCCTGCATGAAAGAGATATTCAGTCCCAGTGATGCGTGGTGAAAGATATGCAGACATCAGTGTCTCCTGTGAAAGAGATGCTGATATCTCATGCCCAGCTATGAGAGAGATGCAGGCAAACACTGACTCATCATGGGAGAAACACAGGCTCCAATAATGAGACATGGAAGAGATATTTGAGCCACCGTTTCAGGGGAGAGTATGGAGAAAGAACTTATTTATACAGGATCAAAACTAAAGGCCAGCATTTCCACGCACGTCTGGTTGCAGTGTGTATCTGGACAAGTTATTAAAGTGTAAGTTATTCCAATGGTTGTCACCAGCTACTGGTAAACCCCAATTTTTCCCAAGAGCATTTAGTGGGAGAAAAGATGCTGTGTGTTTTATTTAATATAAAACAGGATTCTAACGGCAGCAACTACCAATGTCTACATTCCAGCATGATTTTATTGCAGCAAATGAACTTTGCTGAATAAATCAACGGAGACAAGAAGAAAATTATATTTTGAAACCAAATCAAAGCAAAAAATATTCAATTCAACAGCTGGTCATGATATTAGTGTGTTTATCCAAAACAGCTGGAATACTGTACGCAAATTACTATCAATTACATCAAACAGAATGCTTCAATGTCATGTTAGCACTGTGTACGTGCAGAGTCTGTAGGAATCTGCCTCACAGCGAGAAGACAAACAAAGCTGTTTTTCACTAACAAATAATGACAGATGCATCCATGATCTTCCACCCATTTGCTGCTTTTCCCCAAAATGAGTTTCCTCACTGGATATGACAAGATCGGCATTTATCAGCTGGCATTCCTCAAAATTAAACGTTAAAAATACTGCAGATGCTGAAAAGCTGAAATTTTAAAAAAGAAGAAAATACTGGAAATAGTTAATAGATCAGGCAGCATTCAACAGAAACAGAATGAACACTTTCAGGTTTTAGTGTGGCACAGTGGCAATGGTAGAGCAGCTGCCTCACAGCAGCAGAGACCCAAGTTTAATCCTGTCCATGGGTGCTGTCTTTATGGAGTTTGTACATTTTCCCTATGACCATGTGGGTTTTCTCCGGATGCTCCGGTTTCCTCCCACACTCCAATGAGGTGCAGGTTTGTAGATTAATTGGCTTCTGTAAATTACCCCAGGTGTGCAGGATAGAACTAGTGTACGGGTGATCACTGGTCGGTGTGGACTCAGTAGGCCGAAGGTCCTGTTTCCACGTTGTATCCCTAAACTAAACTAAACTATACTAAACCAAATGACACCTCTCACAAGGGTCATATCTGTGCCTGAACTTGTTATCTCAACAATCACTATTTTCAATATTTGTCAAGTTTCCCTATCCTTCGTATGAATAAATGATCTAGTCAGAAGAAGGGACTCAACCCAAAATGTCACCTATCCATCCGTTCTGCAGCCACTTCCTCACCTGCTAAGGTCCTCCAGCACTTTGTGTTTTGTCTCTTGAATAAACTAATGTTGTGGATAAAATAGATGGTCGTGGACTGACCCCCGGATGCAGCACATTATGCCCATTTCAAAGCGAGTTCTGCAGACACATCGTTCTGAAAACCGTACAACACAACACACAGAGTGCACACTAGCTGTGAGAGAGGAGCTATGATCTCTGTGGCAATGTCGATGATTTCCTTCAAGTCAGCCAACATCATCCTTTGTGGAAGGTTCAATACAAACACTGTAATGCTACTCCTCCCTGAGTTATCCTCTCCGTTGCCTCTTACAGCTTCCCTCCAGCTAGTAGGCCTTGAATCTTCCACTTTGCCCAATGTTTATTTTAGAGATACAGCATGAAAACAGGCCACGCAGCCTGATAAGTCCACACCGAGAAGCTATTCCTGCATACTAACACCATCCTACGCACACTTGGGACAATTTAAGATTTTATGAAAGCCAATCAACCTACAAACCTGCACGTCTTTGGAGTGTGGGAGGAAACTGGAGCACCCGGTGAAAACCCACGCAGGTGATGGGTTGAATGTACAAACTCTGTATGGACAGCAGCCGTGAACAGGATGGAACCTGAGTCTCTGATGCTGTGAGGCAGCAACTCTACCGCTACGCCACCGTACCGCCCCTGCCGGAATGATTTTTTAATGTCCCAGCTTCAAATGATAACTTATTGTTACTTTCTCTGTTGCTCTCCTGTTTTGAAGTATTTTCTGTGTAGGAAGGACCTGCAGATGCTAGTTCATACCGAAGATAGACATAAACTGCTGGAGTAACTCAGCGGGTCAGGCAGCATCTCTGGAGAAAAGACATAGGTGACGTTTTGGGTCGGAACCCTTCTTCAGTGTCTTGCAGTATACTCTGTTGCCTCTCACTCTCTCTCAATGTCTCCAGCACCCCGCTTGCCCTTCATTGGGCCTGACGGTTCAGGTTCCTCACCCTGTAGACAGGATCACTAACTTACTGTCATCTCTGTAAATCTCCACCCTTGCCTCATCTCCATTGCTACCTCAATATCCACACACATTACAATGTCCTGACCATTTAATTCAGTCTAGCTGTGAGCTTACTGCGGCATTTTGTCAAGGTGCCATCCACGGTCTGAAAACAATTCGTCGTGCATTCCCCAACATCATTGTTAACTTCCATGGTATTCCGAGCACCTCTCTAGGTGAACATAATCCATGTGTCGCTAAGCAACCATGGCCTGCAGTTCTTTATATCAGCCATTTTGTTTGCCTAGACCTCGCTGGCACCAGATGTCCAATTTTACTACAGAGTTGTAACTGTACTGATTTACCACAAGGCTGTTGTAAATGGACTGATGGAAACTGTGTAACTACCCTATAATTTGTGACAGGGGCCCCTGTCTTTTGTCACTGTGCCCCTGCATTCCCTTATTTCAGAGGTTCAGTGCCCTCTTGCTGATGGAAAAGACACAGCTGCACTGCCATTACTGACCCTATAACTTGCCCAATAATTGCACGTCTGCAGCTACAACTGGCGGAATTGGTTGAAAGACACAACGTGGAAACTCTAGTTCCACCTGCCTGCGTTTGGCCCATATCCCTCTAAACACGTCTTATCTATCTATCTACCTATCTAATTGCACTGGTTGCAAAATGAATGGCATGGAAGACTTTTATATCTATGTATAGTGAAGACCACATCTCGGTTATTCCAAGTCAAATACTGTCAGAATTTCTTCATATATCTCAGTAACAAAGGAATAGATGCAGCCAAGACCATCACACAAAAGCCTCCTTTTCATTGACTCCATCTACACCTCACACTGCCTTGGCAAGGCCACCAGCATAATCAAGGATCAATCTCACCCCGGTCACTTCATCTTCTCCCTTCTCCCATCAAACAAGATGTGCAGTAGTTTGAGATCGCACATCTCCAGATTCAGGGACAGTTTCTTCATAGCAGTTTTCAGTCAACTGAATGGTCCTCTCATCAGCTAAAGTGTGGTCCTAAGCTCCTATCCACCTCATTGGAGGCCTTTGAATTTTTTTTATTTGGACTTCAATATTATAACTTTGCACTCTATGTTGTGCAAATATCCTTTATCTGTGCAATGTGGACTGCTTTATTGTATTCATCTAGTATTTTCTTTGACTGGATTGCACACTAACAAAAGATTTTCTCTCTACCTTGGTACACATGACAATAATAACAAACTAAATAGTTGACTTAATAATCACATTTGACTTTGTGAACAATATACTTTACAGTAGAATTTTGAAGACAATCACTAACAAGGTTGCCAATTAGGAAGAACATAAATAGCAACATCAGAAGTGGGCTATTCATTTAACAATATATTGAAGCTCAAATATATCTCTTGCAAATAAACCTAACAGGAAAAATCCTATCCAGATGCCCATGGTGTGAAGTCTCACCCTATTAAGAGACTACAAGTCAGCTTGCCTAAGTTTGGATTTAGATTTTAGAGATACAGTGTGGAAACAGACCCTTCGGACAACCAGGTCCACACCCACCAATGATCAACCAGTGTACTAGTACTATCCTACACACAAGATACAATTTACGATTTTTACCAAAGCCACTTAACTTACAAACCTGTACATCTGTGGAATGTGAGAGGAAACCCAGAGAAAATCCACATGATCATAGGGAGAATGTACAAACTCCATACAGACTGTACCCAGAGTCAGGGTCGAACCCGGGTCTTTAGTGCTGTAAAGCAATTGAACTGCTGCAGCACTGTGCCACCCCAAATGGATGGAGTGCTCATTTGGAAAATTCCCATCTTCTAATCCATTAACTGCTGCAAAACTGCAATACATGTTCAGATAGTTTGAACTGTGTGCACACCAAATTGAAATATCATCTAATATTTCTGTGGAGGTAAAGGGATGCTTGTGTCTCAGGTTGACACCCTGCATCAAAATCAGGGTCACAACTCGAAATATCGACCATTTCTTTGCCTCCACAGATGCTGCTTGACCCGCTGAGTTCTGGCAGCAGTTTGTTTCTGCTTGGAATTCTAGCATCTGCAGTCTTTTGTTTCTTCATCTAAGCAGTTACACTGCATTAAGATGGTCTGTTAAAATAATCTATGAATTTACAGAGGGTGATTTGAACAGGGAATTATTTTAAAGAGTGCCTTTGATATTTGCTCAAGTAGGCCGTGTGACAAAACACAATCTCAACTTTGTCAAAAGATTTGGATGCAGCATGCACACAATTAAACCCCCCTCTACACCAGATGACTGATAATTATTTCTTCAGCCCTTCCAAAATGTTAAGTTTCCAATTGTCTGGCATTGAATTCAAAGAAACATTTTTCTTTACTTCTTGGAGGATTTACAGATCTGTATAAGTTTTGAAGCAAGCAGGAGAAAGCTTTTAGTTTCCTCCTTTGCTGTGGGTTATTGGTGGTTATTCAGTGAGGTCGAGTTACAGAAAACAAAATCATTCTGCTCTTCAAAACCTGGATCAGCCATATTGAGTGTTAAATTTAGTGCCAAAAAACACTGTGTCAGGTCAGATTTTTATGCAATTGTTTGTAATCTTCACGGAAAGTCTTTGTACGAATATTGCATCATTAAAATGCTTAAAAAAGACTGCAAACACATTTATAGTGCCATCCCTCACACTGCAGAATAAGCTGGCAACTTCATCATGAGATCTGATGGTGGCATTTAAGAAGCTTTAAATAGGCACATGGACATGTAGGACATGGAGGGATATGGATCATGTACAGGCAGAGGGGATTACTTTAACTTGGCACGTTTGGCAGGGTCATTGTGGGCAGAAAGGCCTATCCATGTGCTCTGCTGCACTATGTTTTTTGTTCAATCTGCCCTTCAATTTTGGATTTGTTAAAGTCAGTCAATTTGCCTGGGCAATTATCATGCCTCAGAAAGGAGGAGTAATATTGGATGAGCAATGTACCTTTACATCAATTACACTGAAGTTGGGTCCATAATTGTGAATCTTGTTGGGAGGTAAAATATGCTGGAGAGGCTGATTCAGATGAGAAGGATTCACCAATGTAATGGCAGCAAAGAATCTTGAGGTCCCGCAAAAATAAGTGTTCTAGAAGGTAACACTACATTGCATGGGCATTATAGCTAGGGAAGAGATTTCGAGGATGATTCAGTGGTGCAGTGATAGAGCTGCTGCCTCACAGCATCAGGTTCGATTCTGACTACAAGTGCTGTCTGCGTGGAGTTTATGAGTTTTTCCTATAACTGCGTGGATTTTCACCAGGTGCTCCGGTTTTCAGTGCATGTCGGTAGGTTAACTAGCCTCTGGAGTGTAGGATGAGAAAGTGGGATAACATAGAACTAGCGTAGGAGTGATCAATGGTTAGCAAGGACTCGGTAGGGTGAGGGTCCTGTTTCTAGGCTGTATCTCCTAAACTAACCTAAACTAAACTAAAAACTAAACTGAACTAAACGAAACTAAAAGGGGTGCCCATTTAAAACTGAGGTGAGAAAAAACCTTTTCACCCAGAGAGTTGCGAATTTGTGGAATTCTCTGCCACAGAAGGCAGTGAAAGCCAATACACTGGATGAATTTAAAAGAGAGTTAGATAGAGCTCTTGGGGCTCGCGGAATCAAGGGATATGGGGAGAAGGCAGGCACAGGTTACTGCTTGTGGATGATCAGCCATGATCACAGTGAATGGCGGTGCTGACTCGAATGGCCAATTGGCCTCCTCCTGCACCTATTTTCTATGTTTCTATGTTTCTAAAATAAACTAAAATAAAAATAGGTTCTCACCCATGTGAACTGATAAACAAAATAGGTTCAATTGTTTCATTTCACCATGTAATTCTGTGTAAACCAAACAGAAACAGTTCTAGATTCCTTTCCCAAAACCTTGCCTCTATTCCATCCTATTTACTTGCTCCAAGATGCTGCTAAAAAGTATTTTGCCCATTTGGGTTAATACCTTTAAATCTGTCTCAGAGTCTAATTTTCTCTGCTAATACCCATTGTAAAGTGCATAAGGACAAATTAAGGTATTAATGGCCTTCCCTGCATAAATAATATTTTTGTTGTGATTTATTGTTGTGGTAACTCAAATTTCACTGTACCTTAATTGGTACATATGACAATAAACTGACCTTGAAACCTTGCAAAAAACATTATTTAGCTATGTAAACCATATGAACAGTGTAACAACATTTGAGAGATATATAGAAACTAGCATATCAGAATGCATTCAAGAGAGAGCTGGATAGAGCTCTTAAGGATAGCGGAGTCAGGGGGTATGGGGAGAAGGCAGGAACGGGGTACTGATTGAGAATGATCAGCCATGATCACATTGAATGGCGGTGCTGGCTCGAAGGGCCGAATGGCCTCCTCCTGCACCTATTGTCTATTGTCTATAGAAGCGCAGAATGCAGCAATAATGAGAATTAAGGATAAAAACTTTAGTCACTTGGTTTAGTACCAAAAACAACCACGTGCCTGCCATCTGCTGAGGATGAGGAGCTGACAAAGCAGTACAAGTAGGTACAGTTCATGATCAGAACAAACGTACAATGAAATCTTCCAACAGGTGAATACAGCCATCATAATGTGCTTGAAAAGTGAATTTATTTTGTGCCCAGGAGGTTAAGTAGAAAGAGCTGTCATCCACTTGCATTTTCTGTGCTTGCTCTTCAATGAGATCTATGCCAAATTGATTGGGCATGTGGGTTCTGGGATATCATTTGTGCAAGTTACTCCAGGCAAGAGTGCAGTTTGAGGGAAAGAATCCTTAGCGGTGAAAACATGACATTCAGCGCCTGGGCTATGCTTATACTAGCGAAAAACAGTGTTGGAGAAACTCAGGTCAGGCGGCATATGTGGAGGGAATGGACAGATGCTATTTTGGGTTGGGACCCATCTTCAGGCTGATAGGAGTAGGAGGAAGTAGGGGGACAGGACAAAGCCTGGCAACGTCAGAGACCTAGGTTCAATTCTAACCACGGGTGCTGTCTGTACGAAGTTTGTATGTTCTCCCCATGACCGCGTGGGTACTCTCCAGGTGCACCGGTTTCCTCCCACACTCCAAAGACATACAGGTTTGTAGGTTAATTGTCCTTGATAAAAATTGTGATTGTCCCTAATGTGTAGGATGGTCCTAGTATAAAGGGTTCGCTGGTTGGCGCAGACTCGATGGACTGAGGGGCCTCTAAACTAAACTAAATTAAACTAAACTACCGTGAAAGGTGGATACAGATGGGGGGGGGGGGGGGGGGCATGGGGGAAGGGGGATTAATTGGCAGATGGGTGGAGTGGCAAAGGCTTAAGGTGAAAAGGAGACAAAAGGGTGTCAGATAAGGAGAGAAGAAGAGTCGGAGAGAGGGATATGGATGGAGGGAGCAGGGGAAAGGAGAAAGAGGGAGATAAAAAGGAAATGTAGACCTCAAGAAAGGGAGATGAGTGTAGGAGCCATTTATGTTTAGATTAGCTACTGTCAGCATATTATATTATTTTGTCTAGATATATCTTGCCGTATTATTTTGGACACTTGGGGGCTGTCGTTAGATGAATACATATATGGGCATAACGGACTGGGAGGAGCCAGAACTAGGTGGTATATCTGTAGACACAAGGACTGGGAGGAGTTAGATGCAGGGAGGGAGAGGGGTACACCGTTTTTACCAGACCTGCGATGAGAGCTGTGAATAGACGAGGAAACAGAGCAGCCAGCTACGACTTGTATGCAAAATAAGTGCAGTCTGGTATGTTCATCTCTTTGTTTGTGTAACGACTTCAATAAATAACTAATTAAACCGGAAAAACGACTCGAAGATTTCTCTGTTGGGGCTTACGTTAAAATCCATTGAATACCACAAACTCTTTGATCGTCTATTTCTCATCAAGGAGGAATCTGAAGACGGCTGTAGCTTGGCTTCTTAAAGTAAAGACAACACTCTTATAGCTGACTCAAAGGAGAAAGAAAATTCAGACCGCTGTGAGTAGCCTTGTAAAGGATCCTGGCAAGCTGAAAGAAAAGGTTGAAAAGGAGATGAAAGTCATTACAGCAACACCATGCGGACAATGTTTATATCCTGAAAATCTTTCCCAAGTAGAAAGCGCAATCATCTCATTCAGTCAAAGACAAAGATTCAAAGAAGAACTATCAGTACTGGAAGCTGGTAGAAATGGTGTCAAAAGAAGCTTTGTTCCAGGTGACACTGTCATGGTGGCTGATTCCACTGCACCACGAGGCTCCTGGCTAATGGGCAGAATATTGGAGACCATACCAGATGCACAAGGTCTTGTGCGCACAGTTCGACTTCAGACGAAGAGCAACATCTTGGAAAGACCGATAACAAAGATATGTCTACTCCTCGAAGCTGAAACCTGAGTACAGTAAAGATTGGTGGCCTTAAAGATTGAAGAATCACTAAAGTAGATTAGATGCCAACACATAGTGCATATCTTTTTTTTGATTATGTGTAAAAAATTTATGGCTCCCTTTAATGTTTATTGGTAATTGTTTCATTATATACGTAGAACAATTAGGGTCCAGTATGGAGGAGCCATTTATGTTTAGATTAGCTACTGTCTAGCATATTATATTATTTTGTCTAGATATATCTTGCTGTATTAATTTGGACACTTGGGGGCTGTCGTTAGATGAATACATCTAACGGACTGGGAGGAACCAGAACAAGGCAGTATATTTGTGGATACAAGGACTGGGAGGAGTTAAATGCAGGGAGGAGAGGAGTATACAGTTTTTACCAGACCTGCGACGAGAGCTGTGAATAGACGGGGAAACAGAGTCGTCAGCTACGACTTGTGTGTAAAATAAGGACAGCCTGGTATGTTCATCTCTTTGTTTGTATAACTACTTCAATAAATAACTAATTAAACTGGAAAAATGACTCGAAGATTTCTCTGTTGGAGCTTGTGTTAAGATCACTCTGACTCCCTGTAGAGTAATGGTAATTAGAAAAGAGTTTACTGGAAAAGACTGAAAGTTGCCATTACAATGAGTGTAGGAAGGATGGGAAAGACGTTGGGTGATTTAAGAAGGTGAGCCATTGTGAGAGAAATAGGTGTGTACTGGGATGGGGAGGCAAGAGAGGCGCACAGGGGGTATTACTTGACATTGTAAAATTCACTGTTTCTACCTTTAAATCTAGCACCATATCTAGTTGTTCTATGATGCAGAAGAACTATATTCTGCACTGTGTATCTTTCCCTTCACTCTCCCTATTTTACATGAGTCTGGCTTGCAAATATTTATGCAGGGTAATGCCTGATTTGATTTGATACCAAGCAAAACAAATCTTTTTACTGTACCTCAGTGCATGTGACAATGATAAACCTACACCTAAACTAAACATCATTTGAGCTATTTGTTCCTTAACCTTTTTTATCTATCAATCCTTATCAACTTTATTTTCATCCTTTTGCTAATAGTTAACTTTCTAAAAAAAAATCAGAAAAATACTTCAAACGTGTTGCTTTTCATTGACAACTTGACATTACTCCATTACTCCACATGGTCTCATACATACTGATTAACCCTGTACACTTATCCACTATTCAGTACATTCAATCCGAGACAAATATATCGTACGTTACCTGGCCATCTATCAATTAAAAGGTCCGGACCACATCCTTTCCAACGTATTTACTCAAATGAAAACATGTTGGGTTTGGTGAGTCTCTCATGATAACTTCAAAATGTGAATCCTTGTATCACCTTCTCTCCTGATTGTCCAGTACAGAAAGCAGGACTGCCAAAACATTTCATGGTGCTCCACATGAATAGATACCTCATGTGCAGCAGACATGGGAAAATATTTGAACTACTTTTCATATTTATAAAAATGAATTAAGATGCTGATACAGAGAAAAAATAAGTTAAGTTTACACAAGCTTGGATTGCAAAGGTATTTATGTGCAAAGGAAATCTCAATTCGAAAAGAAGTGCTTCTTACTCTTCAAATATTTTTCTTCGTTAAGCTGTTTGCTCACTGAGAGCAGATTTATAGATCGACAATAAATTCGGTTTTATTGAGGAATATGAATTATGCCATCTTCCTGCAGGGGAACTGCAGATGCTGGTTTACAAAAAAGACACAAGATGCTGGAGTAACTCAGCAGGTCAGACCACGGGTGCTGTCTTTACGGAGTTTGTACATTCTCCCCATGACTGCGTGGGTTTTCTCCAGGTACTTTGGTTTCCTCCCACACTCCAAAGACATAAAGGTTTGTAAGTCAATTGGCTTTGGTAAAAATTGTAAATCATCTCTGGTGTGTAGGGTAGTGCTAGTGCATGGGGATCGGTGGTCGGCACAGACTCGGTGGACTGGAAAGCCTGTTTCCACGCTGCACCTCTGTATCTCAATCCAAAAGAGCTCCATTCAGCCTATTATAGGGTCATAGTCATAGATTTACAGCATAGAAACAGGCTCTTCGGCCCAACTTGCCCACACTGGCCAATATGTCCCATCTACACTTGTCCAACCTGCCTGCGTTTGGCCCATATCCCTCTAAACCTGTCCTATCCATATACCTGTAAATGTTTCTTAAATGTTGGAATAGTATCAGGAGGTCCCCTGAATTGCCAGGGGCTTCTCACTTCAATATTCCATTCACACTGATATCTCTGCATTTGGCCCCCTACACTGTTCCACAAAGGCCCAATGCAAGCTCACGGACCTGCATTGCACCTACAAACAAAGGGCAGGTGCTGCTTTGCCTTTAAAGTTTGGGTCCAATATATTTCGTGAGGAGGAAGACCATTGTCCACCACATTTTGCAAAAGTTCTGAATTCGACTGAAATGCAAGAACAAAAACTGCAGACACTGGATAAAAACAGAAAATGCCAGAAAGGATCGGCAGGCCAGGCAGCATCTGCGGAAAGAAAAACACGGTGACTATTTTAAGTTGAATAAATCTTTCCGCAGATACTACCTGGCCTCCTGAGTGTTTCTAGTCCTTTCTGGGGGTTTTTCCGCGCAGATTTCAAATGTCCTTTCATTCTGTAGAAGGGTATTTAAACCGTGGGCAATTAGCGAGTGAATCAAACATCAGTGAGAGCAATTTTATAAACAAAATGACAATGAGAAGGTAACAGGCCTGCACAAGGTCAAGAGAACAGCGTGTAGACTAAGCTTGACAATAATGAATCAGCAGAATGAGTCATGGCTGTGATCGTCTGGCTTTTGCAGTCTGGACAATAACCGCCCAGGTAAGCTTGTCGTTGAATATTTTGCCTGGCTGCTTCAATTAAAACGTCATGAAAAAGAGTGAACACCGCATTTTATAACTTCTTCAGATCAGCCATTTAACAAAATAAAGCTGGAATGCTATTAGTGATTAAAAAGGGAATTTTGACATCTATATTCATGAAGGCCAAAATTGCCCTTAGCATCTCCAAGGTCACTGCGGGTCAAATCCCATCGGACACAATGCACATACTTCCCGGAATTTCTTACTATAGAGGAGGCAACTGATCAGCCCTATACGGCTTAAAGATATCATTGTTCCATTTCGGGACATATGACAATAAAAACTTCTAGGCTTCAGACTTTTGGAGATAGAGCGCGAAAATAGACCCTTCAGCCCACCGAGTTTGCGCCAACCAGCGATCATTCTGTGCACTAGCACTATCTACACACTGGGGACAATTTACCATTTTACCAAAGCCAATTACCCAACAAACTGTGGATGGAAAGCAGACAGTAAATCGTCTATGTAAAGAGGACATTCAATTCAGGGCTTCTGGGCACATATGGGGTTCACAAAACCTACCAACAATCTTGTTGAGGAACACGCTGCACCTCTGTATCTCAATCCAAAAGAGCTCCATTCAGCCTATTATAGGGTCATAGTCATAGATTTACAGCATAGATTTACTATACAGTAGACCTGTATAGACCCAGCCTCAGAATCCTTATGTTTAATACTATTAATTCTATTCTTCACAACCAGGTGAAAACAAGCAAACTCTAAAGCAGTGATGCTGCAGAGGCACATGATGCAATGCACAGAATAGGCCAATACATATTATTTTCCATGAGTGTTCCCATGTGGTTAGTATGGTTGTGTAATTTTGACTTTATGCACCCAACTGGAAGCCAGGACAAATGATCAATAAACACAAGAGGTTAATAGCAATCGGTGTTTTTAGGATGAAAGATTTCAATTTTTCATTTATGGTCGCACATAGCAAATAAGACGCGGTGGCGCAGCGGTAGATTTGCTGCCTTACAGCGAATGCAATGCCGGAGACCCAGGTTCAATCCTGACTACGGGTGCTGTATTGTATGGAGTTTGTACGTTCTCCCCGTGACCTGCGTGGGTTTTCTCCGAGATCTTCGGTTTCCTCCCACCCTCCAAAGACGTACAGGTTTGTAGGTTAATTGGCTGGGAAAATGTAAAAATTGTCCCTAGTGGGTGTAGGATAGTGTTAATGTGCAGGGATCACTGGGCGGCGCGGACCCGGTGGGCCGAAGGGCCTGTTTCTGCGCTGTATCTCTAAATCTAAAAAATCTAAAGATTTCCCTTTATCTCAGGAGATTCATACTTGCAGCTAACCACAGCCTCATCTTTATTTATACGAAATGTTTTCCTCCATAGCTGATGATCGGGTAGGTATTTGTTTGCACAATCAATAAATCCCAATCAAGTACTACACCTCACACAATGCATTTTTACACTTGTTATTTTGCCATTAAGTTCCATCGGTAGTTAACATAGAACACAGAAAAGTATAATACAGGAACAGGCTCTTCGGCCCACACTGTTTGTGCCGAACATGATGCCAAGTTAAAATGATCTCATCTCCTTGTGTATGATCCATATCCCTCTATTCCCTGCACTTCTATGTGCCTATCTACAAATCTCATAAACACCACTATCATATCTGCCCCATCACTCTCTGTGTAAAAAACTTGCTCTGCATATATCTCCATTAATCTTTTCCCCTCTCACCTTATAACTTTGCCCTCTAGTGTTGGAAATATTCACACTGAGAAACAAGTTTTGACTGTCTATCCTATCTATGTCTCTCATCATTTTATACACTTCTATCAAGTTACCCTTCAACCTCTGATGTTCAAGAGAAAACAATCCAAGTCTATCCAACCTCTCCTTGTTTCTGAAACCCTCGAATACAGGTAGCATTCTGCTAAACCTCATCTGCACACTTTCCAAAGCCTCCACATCCTTCCTGCAATGGGGTGCCCAGAACTACTGGCAATACTCCAAATGTGGCCTAACCAAAGTCCTACAGAGTTTCATCATAACTTCCTGACTCTTATAGTCAATGCCCCTACTAATGAAGTCCAACGTACCATACAACTTCTTGACCACCCTATTTACTTGTACTGCCACCTTCAGTAAGCAATGAACTTGGACTCCAAGAGCCCTCTGCCACATTCTCAGTCTTTGCAAAGAGAGAGGATCTCCTCTCGATTATAAGCAATGGACCTTTATTAAGAAACAGACCTTTTAACCCGATGACTCCTTCTTCCAGCAAATACACCATTTAAAATGTGGCAAAATATAGCACTTGGGCAAATCGCAAGGAATGCTCCTAGTTCCCAGTGAAGCCAAGATCACAGGGAAATAATTTATAAACATAAATCCAACATTGCCACTAAAGGGCCTGATAACGTAAGGTTGTGCATCATAATCTCACTATTCATGGATTAATGTGCTCCTCTGTGCACTATGTCAGAAAGGCACCATGGTAACCAAATTGGACCAACGTTGACAATTGCTCAACATGTGTTGGACAACTCCCACCTCCTCAAAGTAAAAGCACATTGCTGTAACAAACACCACACAAAATGATTTACTGGACTTGACTTACCATCACTAACTTGTGCTTTCTTAATTTTTTTTCCGGTCAAATGAATAAGCAAATGTTACAAATATGCAGCCATTTCCGGTGGTTATTTGAGTGGCACCAAAGGAAGCAGCACAGCTGCACTTTCTCTCCTGTGTTTTACCTCACTTTTCCAGACCAGTTGATGACCCACTTGGCTTTGAGCAATCTATTACAAGCCTGTCAGAAACGGATTAAGCGATATGCCATTGAAACAGGAGACATAAGGAACTGCATATGCTGGACTCCTGAGCAAAGCACAAAGTGCAGGAATAACTCAATGGGTCAGGCAGCATCTTTTGTTTATTTAGTTTAGAGATACAGTGTGGAAACAGGTCCTTTGGCCCACTGAGTCCACACTAACCAGAGATCACATGTACACAAGTTCTATCCTACACATTATAGGGACAATTTTACGGAAGCCAATTAAACAAACCTGGATGTCTTTGGAGTGTGGGAGGAAACCAGAGAACCTTGAGAAAACAAACGCCGTCGCAGGGAAAACATTAAAAATCTATACAGACAGCACCTGTGGTCGGGGTCGAACCCGGGCCACTGGCGCTATAAGGCAGCAACTCTACCGCTGCGCCACTGTGTGCTCTCTGTGGAGGGAATAGATGGATGACCCTTCCATATGTGTGTTGGATAAAAATGCCCTTCTTTATGTGTATTGGATAACAAAGTCCAAAAAGTTGGTCACAGTTAATTGGGGGGCAGACAGAATGTAAATGGAAGAAAGACTTTAGACTTCAGTGTGGAAACAGGCTCTTCGGCCCATTGATTCCACGCTAACCAGTACATTAACCCACAACATCCTGTACACTAACCTACACAATTTTATACCTCATCGAAACCAATTAACCTACAAACCTGTACATCTTTGGAGTATGGGAGGAAACCAGAGCACCTGGAGAAAACCCACGTGGTCTTGGAGAGAACATACAAACAGCATCCATAGTCAGGAGCGAGCACAGGTCTCTGGCGTTGTAAGGCAATGACTCTACCAAACATATACAACTCTACCGAACTCTATCAAACATTTACAAGGTTGATATCTTGTGCCCAGTGCTTTGTCTATATTTTAACACACAAAAACACTTAGTGCTGATTGCAATAACTGACTTTCTGGGCACAAATTGTTTATTCAACTGTGATAAACAATGCATTTCATTCAAACAGGCATTGTGTTTTAACACCGACTGAGCATAATTTCTTATTCCACTGGAAACGTGTTGCAATCCGACAGAGTGAACTATATATCGGTCACTCCCAGCGAATGATGGTATACAAATTAAAACCGTGAAACAAAGGTTATAAATCATGTATCCAAGGTAAAGAAAGCACTGGTAATAGCAGCTTTCAGAAACAGAAAATAAATAGAAAACAAAAATAGAAAACAAAAAACTAGGGCAGCAGAGTGGCACCAGAGTGGCGCCAGAAACCTCGGTTTGATCCTGACTATGGGTGTTGTCTGTGTGGAATCTGAACATTCTCCCTACGACCACGTGGGTTTTCTCCGGATGCTCCGGTTTCCTCCCACACTCCAATGGTGTGCAGGTTTGTAAGTTAAATGGCTTCTGTAAATTACCTCTAGTGTGTAGGATGTGAAAATAGGATAACATAGAACTAGTGTACGGGTGATTGATGGTCGGCATGGACACGGTGGGCCGAAGAGCCTGTTCCCATGCTCTATCTCAAATAATCAAATTCCCCAAAATTAGGACCAAAACCATTTGTGCTATTGATGCACAATAGGTGCACCAGATTGGAAAAGGGAAAAGCCTGATTAACACTCAAATACAGAATCCTTTGTCAGGAATGGGAAATTAAGTGGGGAGTGATTTAATGGAACTGATCAAGATCAATGCAAAGGTGAAGTTAAAATGAGGAATAAACAACATATCCAAATAATTTTTTGAAAAAAATAGTCTTGCCTGAAAATTAGTCGTGATCACCTCCGTAGGACTAAAAGATTTTGAGAGGACAGTGGTAGTCAAATTAGCAGAAGCTATTTGGAGCATCGCGTGCAGTTCTAATCGCCCCATTGCAGGAAAGTTGTGGGGGCTTTGGAGAGGAGGTTTACCAGAATGCTGCCTGGATGAGAGGATTTCAGTTACAGAGATAGGTCGGTTAGACTTGGATAGTTTTGTCTGGAATGTTGGAGGTTGAGGGAAGATTTGATAGAAGAATATAAAATTCTGAGAGGCATAGATGGAGTAAACAATCAGAACTCCCCAGAATGGAAATGACCAACACCAGAGGGCATAGCTATAAGGTGATAGGGGGAAAGTTTAATGGAAATGTGCAGGCAAATTATTTTACATTTGTGGTGTGGGTCAGGAATGTGTTGCCAAGGGTGGTGTTGAAGGCAGATACAATAGTGGCTTTTAAGAGGTTTTTAGATAGGCACGTGGATATGCAGGGAATGGAGGGATATGGATCACTTGCAGGCAGATACAATCAGTTTAACTTGACATTATGTTCAGCACAAACATTGTGGGCTGAAGGGCCTGTTCCTGCGCCGTACTGTTCTATATTCTATGTTCAAAATAGTAAAAGCTTTTCTTCAGATGCTTTCCAAAGAAATTGGCCTTCCTTTCCTTCTGTAATTGTTACCAAGGACCTTATGCATCTGATTGAACAGAGGTTCTGCATTTGATTTAGCAGAGGTTCTGTATCTGATTTAGCGGCGGTGGTCTGCATCTTGGCACAATTGATAAATATTTTGCAGTTGGAAGTGATGTAATGTGCACCCAGAGTGAAATACGATATATTTCGATTTATTTCTGTGGTAAGTGCCACTGACAGCATTGGCATCAGTGGTTGAGGGGATGGGGAATTGCCACATGCATGCTTAGCATGTAAGAAGGTTCAACCCCCTAGGCTCTTCTGGCAAAAGAATTTTAATGGTAGTAGAGAACTATTGAACTTACATTAAAAGTCTCCCAAGTGAAATAAAAAGGCAATGAAGGCAGATGATTTATTAGGGAATTGCTCTTGGACTTGACTTAGTCTAACTCTATCAAAGTTGAGCATTGCTGGGCAAGTTTCCACACATACAGCAGAAAGACAGAATAATCAAATACATGGCTAGGCAGTCAGTATCTGAAAAAGATGGACTACTGCAAATTGCACTGATGCACTACTTGTGTTAAAATAGCCTAAGGCCTTTCAGAAAATAATATTTAAATAAAACTCTAAAGAAATTAAAATCTGAACAAGTCACACTCTGCATTTACAGTGTGCCGTGTCCCTCCTCCTTTGAGGTTATCTTTTGCCAGCCCTGATTTGTCCTGCCTTTTTACACTTCCAGTTTTTTCCCGCGCTCCCCACAACAAAAAGTCTGAAGAAGGGACCCAATCCGAAACGTCACTTATCCATATCCATATATCCACTTTCCTCCTGAGATGCTGCCTGACCCGCTGAGTTACCCCAGCATTTTGTGTCTATCTTTGGAAAAAAATAGCATCAGCAGTAGCTTTTTTATTATTAGTTTACAAATGGTGTGTCATGTCCAAAATCAATTCCCTGAAATCATCTGTAAGAGGAGAAGCTCTTATTTCAAGGATTAAGAGTTTCAGATCACTCAAGGGTTCAGCTGATATGATCAGGGAAGTTTTCCCGTCAATGTTACTCCAATGTTTCCACCCTGTACACTAGCTATCTCTACTGTGAATAGGACCCCTGTTTTACACCAAGCTTTCAATTGTCCTGGTCGTGAACTTAATTGTGCAGTCAATTAAAGTGCAGATTTGGACGTGTGCCAGATTGTACGAGGAAACTCTTGGTTTTCTTTGTTTACTACACAAAGTAGGACCAAACCAGTGATGCCTCTCTCAGACAGTTCCTAGGTTGCGTCCATCTAATGCAACACTGGATCATTTAAATTGATATCATATTCTTCTCTTATGTGGGTTAACTAAAAATAATCCAATTATGAGTCTATTCTCCTTGCGACAACAAAAATACAGAGTGGACAAGTTATTTTGAGTCTGATACTGATCCATATAATGCCTGGTATCCTTTGATCATAGTGCCCCTATGAACGTCCCAGAAGTCATCCCATTTTGATTTACTTATGTCCATGTTGTTTAATCAATAATTCTGCTTTTTTTGCTGGCTTTTTTAAAAATTTCACTGGAATGAAATGTGAAATTTTATGTGGAATGTATTGTAAAGAATGTGCAATTTGTGTAATTTTGTTGTGACTTCTGTAATTTATGTTTTGTGCGGTGTCTGGATGTTTCTGGAGATTTCCATTGTACTCACTGTACTTGTGCACATGACAATAAACTCAACTTGGACAACTAAAGTTGGACAACTATTTGTAATTAGATTAGTTTGGATTTACACTTCGTTCTGTTGTTTAAAGACAGGCACAAAGTGTTGGAGTAATTCAGTGGGACAGGCAGCATTTCTGGATAGAAGGAATGGGTGATGTTTTGGTTTGAGACCCTTCTACAGACTGAGTGACAGGGGAGAGGAAAATGAGAGATATGGAAGGGTAAGGTGGGAAAGAGAGGTGGAAAAACACATGATATATATTTGACAGATAAAGATACATCTCAAACATAAAATTAAAAATGTTATGCTGCATTAAGTGCTAAACCCAAAATTATAGAACATTAAAATTTCTCATAAATACTATTAAAAGACATCATGCAGTATATGGAACCAGTTTTGGTTTAAACAAGATATCTACCATTGGGCAGACTCAAAAGAACTTGTCCACTTTATATCCTCTCAATACTGTAATTTTGTTTTCAACTTAGCAAACATGCATTTCACACTAAAAAAAAGTGCAGGAGTAACTCAGCCGGTCAGCCAGCATCTCTGGAGAACATCGATAGGTGACGTTTCATGTCGGGACCCTTCTTCTGAGTGCCGCCTGACCCGTTGAGTTGCTCCAGCAATTTGTGTCTTATTTTTGTAAAACAACATCTGCAGTTCCTTCTTTCTTTATACATTTTACACTTAAAGCTACATGGTAAGCGAGGCTTTGAGTGTGATAAAATGATCACAAGTCTGTACAAAAACCTATTGGGCATCATAAGTTATGGTACTGATGAAAAGACATTGACACAGGTTTACCTCACCTCAAATACTGCCTGTCGTGTTTTAGACAGATACATGCACTCCCTGATTTACGCAATAGGCGGCTTACATAACCTCGCACTTATGTAAATGATTCTTTAAGCCCACTGTGGCCGCGTGGGAGCTTCCCCATTGTTTCTGTGTCAGATCTCCCCCGTGGTCTTCTGACTTATGTAACATCTGACTTACGTAAAGGTCCATGGGACGTAACCAGTATGTAAGTCGGGGGGCGTCTGTAAACCATGAATATTTTGCTCTATGAATGCTTCAACGCTTCTCAAGATTGCCATCTGAGTCGTAAAATATCTTCTTCCTCTTTGGCTTAGGCAATTTTACCAGTTAGTCAAGTAATTTAATGGAAAAGCAAGCAATCTGCTAGAGGAACTCAGCGGATCGAGCAGGTGGGGGGAGGGATTACCCACATTTTGGGTCAAAACTGTGCTTCAGGACTGAGAGTGGAGAGGGAAGAATGCTAGTGTGGAGAGGGGAGGAGAGGAGGAATGGTGAGATGGGACTGAGGAGCAGTGAATGATGGAGCATGATAGGGGAGGGTGAGGGATGGAGTTAGACAGCAGCATCAGGTGATGGTAGAAGGAGGCAGACAGAAACCTACCCCCTCATGAAGCCAACCAGATAGATAGATCCTTGATTGGTACGGGTGTTAAGGATTCTGCGGAGAGCAGGAGAATGGGGTTAGGAGGGAGAGATACATCAGCCGTGATTGAATGGCGGAGTAGAGTTGAAGGGCTGAATGGCCTAATTCTGCTCCCATCACTTATGAACAACCAAGGCTCTCGGTTTTGACCTGAAATGTTGTCAATTCCTTACCTCCCACAGATGCTACTTCGTCCACTGACTTTCTCCTGCAGTTTGACTATTGCTTCCAATTCCAGCATCTGCCATCTCTTGTGCCTCCGAGTAATTTTAAGGGATGTAATAATTACAGCTACGTTAAGTTATCATCATAAAGAAATGCAAAGGTGTAATCAAAGGGTTAAACATCAAGCTGAGGGGCGGCACGGTAACGCAGCGGTAGAGTTGCTGCTTTACAGCGAATGCAGCGCCGGAGACTCGGGTTCGATCCTGACTACGGGTGCTGTACTGTAAGGAGTTTGTACGTTCTCCCCGTGACCTGCGTAGGTTTTCTCCGAGATCTTCGGTTTCCTCCCACACTCCAAAGACGTACAGGTATGTAGGTTAATTGACTGGGTAAATGTAAAAATTGTCCCTAGTGGGTGTAGGATAGTGTTAATGTGCGGGGATCACTGGGCGGTGCGGACTTGGTGGGCCGAAAAGGCCTGTTTCCACGCTGTATCTGAAATATGAAAATATGGAAATATGATATCAGGAAGAGCCTTGGTTAAATGGGGGAGCTTAAGAGAGATCTTAAAAGCAAGAAGAGCAGTATTTACATTCCTCGGTAACCTAAAACAGGCAGTGACAAGAAATGAAGGTCATGATATCTGTGTATTGTTCTATTAGTTGTAAGTAAGGAAAAAGGGAAATGAGCAATCATATCAGAAAGGCCATGTAAACATTCAGAGAGGCACCAAGTTCATACTAGAGGAAAAGGCAGGAAGACATTCGCAGGATTTATGACATCCTGGGAATTGTACTTAGCCTGTCAGATACTAATATAAAGTATGTCTTTTCCTCTGCACTGTCAGTGTAAGACTTGCTTTAGCTGTTACCCGGCCCCTTGATCAGAACCCATATACGAGCACCACAGATAAGACTTCTGAACTTCAAGTATTGGATCCTTTGAAAGTGTTTCCTGCGGCAATTAACTGTTGACCATCAATGGCCATTAGCTCTTTTATCAGTAGTCGGATGGAAATAACTACAAACGGCTGTAGAGGTCAGGTCATTGGGTATTTTTAAAGCGGAGACTGATACATTCTTGATTAATAAGAGCATTAAAGGTTATGGGGAGAAGGCAGTAAAATGGGGCTGAGTGGGAGAAATAGATCAACCATGATCGAATGGTGGTGCAGACCTGCTGGGCCCTATGGGCTAATTCTGCTCTTTTGTCTTATGGTCTAAAACAAGTTTAATCTTCAAGTGTCAGCCAAGGTAGCTGCTAACACAGCACTGCAGCATTGAGAAATAGAACTCCAAATGTCTCCCATTGACAAATAATGAACAGGCTGCAGCCAACAGAGTGTATACCCACCTCCCCCACCCCCACCCATCCCCTCCCCAACCCTCTACTGCCATGCCTTGTTGAAAGCACCACAAAGCTACCAGACCTACCTTCAATACAACAAATGTTGATCCAATTGCTGATCCCTCCCTCATTCCCTCACTCCCTGCCTTCCTCCCTGGCCTGGATTCTGATATCCTGTTTAGTTTAGTTTAGTTTAATTAGTTTAGAGATACAGCGTGGAAACAGGCCCTTCTGCCCACCAAGTCCATGCCGACCATTGATCACCCATTCGCACTAGTTCTAAGTTATCCCACTTTCTCATCCACTCCCTACACAAGGGCAATTTACTCGGACCAATTAACTGACAAACCTGCATGTTTTAGGATATGAGAGGAAAAGCGGAGGAAACCCACGCAGTCACAGGGAGAATGTGCAAACTCCACACAGACTGCACTGAGATCAGGATCGAACACGGGTCACTGGCGCTGTGAGGCAGCAGCTCTACCAGCTGCGCCACTGTGCCACCTTACTCTTATTTCTTTGATAATCTACTTGTTTGTTACTTTCCTGAGCAACACTCCAGGGAACCAATCACTTTATAAAAAAACGTAAAATGAAAAAAAAACGACAATAAATTGTCTGCCTGAAGAAGGAATTGTTGTACATTAATCCAGGAGATGAGGGTAACTTTACAGTTTCAATGAAAATAGAGATGAGCCCAGTCAACTGAATAGAAAAACAGTTGGTTCGAATTCAGGCAATTATATGCAAATTGCTTTGTGAAATGAACATTTTCAGGGTTTCCGGTTAAATTCAACACTGGCTGTGTTTCACACCGTATATCACATTTTATGCACGCGTGCAGATGTTGGGCAGGTAGGACGAGGTTATATGGAGCATTATGTTCGGCATAGGCAAGTTGGGCCAAATGGTATCTTTCTGTGCTGCATGACTCTACAACTCAGGTTGATGTTGCTTAAGAGTCCCAAAGTGATGCAAATACAGTGATGGGATCCTTCTGAAGAAGGGCCCTGACTTGAAACGTCACATACTCATATTCTCCAGAAATGTTGCCTGACCCATTGAGATACTCCAGCACTTTGTGACCATCAGGGGGATCAATCCACCCAGGTTTACGGAAAGCACAGGAGTTTATTTTCTCTTCACTCTCTCTTCACTCAATACCTGTGCAAATCGAAATTGAACGCACAGCAATTTTGAAAATTCAAAGGACTAATTTTGGTCTCTTTATTTTGGCATGAACATGGTGTGTCTGCAATCCTCACTCTGTTCCTGCACAGTGACATGGCTTGGGAGCAGTCAAAGAAATAAGATTAACGCCTCAAGGACCTCACCATTCTGTCAGTCAGAAAAGGAAAACTGATATAGTGCCTTATATGAACTCAAAATGACCTCAAGCATTTTATAACCAATTATATTTTTGTCATAAAAAAACGAAAGCAAACATGTCTTTAAACGATCCCACATGGTAAATTCTATATAACTTGTGAGGTGAGTACGGATGCATTTGGGTAGGACATAGGGAAGTATATAGAATAGTACAGCACAGGATCAGGCCCTTTGGCCCACAATATCCGTGCTGCACATAATGCCATTAATTTCCTCTGCCTGCAAATGATCCATATCCCTTCATTCGCTGCATATCTATGTGCCTATCTAAAAGCCTATTAAATGCCACTATTATATCTGCTTCCACCAACACCGCTGGCATCATCTTCCAGGCACTCACCACCCTCGGTGCAAAAAGGCTTGCCCCACAGATCTGCTTTAAACTTTGCTCCTCTCACCTTAAAGCTTTACGCTCTGGTCTTTCACATTTCTATCCTGGGAAATAGGTTCTAAGTCCTCGATATCTACGTACACATAGTTTTTGAAGCTTCTATCAGGAATAGTAATCTGATCTTCTTTCAACAAGTGACTTGGGATCCTTCTTGCCCACCAGAGTTCCAGAGAAGACTTTCGTTTAATGTTTCATTGGTTTAATGATACCAATTATACTTTTATCATCAAGCTGGAAAAAGGCAGCAGTAATGAAAGCAAACATGACATTATGTTTAATGCTCCTTTGGTGATGATGAGACTTCTGTGTTCACCTCTGTGGTTTAAACTTGCAACCTTCTTGACTTCCAACCACCCACCCCCTCCCTCCCCCTCCACCAATCCCCTCCCTCCCCCTCCACCTACCCCCTCCCTCCCCCTCCACCTACCCCCTCCCTCCACTCCAACTACCCCCTCCCTCCACTCCACCTAGCCCCTCCCATCCCCTCCACCACCCCCTCCCTCCCCCCCACCTACCCCCTCCCTCCACTTCACCAAGCCCCTCCCATCCCCTCCACCACCCCCTCCCTCCACTCCACCTAGCCCCTCCCATCCCCTCCACCACCCCCTCCCTCCCCCCCACCTACCCCCTCCCTCCCCCCCACCTACCCCCTCCCTCCACTCCACCTAGCCCCTCCCATCCCCTCCACCACCCCCTCCCTCCCCCCCACCTACCCCCTCCCTCCACTCCACCTACCCCCTCCCTCCCCCTCCACCTACCCCCTCCCTCCACTCCAACTACCCCCTCCCTCCACTCCACCTAGCCCCTCCCATCCCCTCCACCACCCCCTCCCTCCACTCCACCTAGCCCCTCCCATCCCCTCCACCACCCCCTCCCTCCCCCCCACCTACCCCCTCCCTCCCCCTCCACCTACCCCCTACCCCTCCACCTACCCCCTCCCTCCCCCTCCATCTACGTTCCTTCCCCTAGCTTCACAATTCGTAACTCTTTGATTAGTAATGAGGTGCCAAAGAGGTTATGGGGAGAAGGCAGAAGAATGGGATTGAGAGGTACAGATAGATCAGCCTTGATTAAATGGTGGAGTAGACTTGATGGGCTGAATGATCTAATTCCGCTCCTAGAACTTATGAAGTCTTCAATCCTTTTGTCTCACACCTTCTGTTTGTTTTCATTTCTGGCCTTTGTCCAACTATCTGCCTATCAACCCCCCACCCCCCGCCAGTGTTTACCCATTACCTGCCATGCTTTGCCCAGCCCCTCCTCTTTTCCAGTTTGATCCCCAGAAGAAGGGTCCCAACCTGAAAAGACACCTATCCATGTTCTCCAGAGATGCTGCCTCACCCGCTGAATTACTCCAGCACTTAGTGTCTTTTTTTTAAAGCAGCATTTTTAATTCCGTATTTCTCTTTCTCACTTCCATTCTTCCCCACTCAGCCTCAGGGATCCAGATGCAATTTCTAAAAGGAAATGCACAGCACCCTTAGAAGTTAATAGAGTATTAAGTGAACTAACCAACAACTCCCAAAAGGTACACTGGACGTTACTCAATAAAGTAGAAATCAGACCTTCCCGACTTAGCTCGCCAGAAAAGCCATCAGATAATCCAGAAACGCTCTAGAGCCAATGATGCCGGAAAATCAGTGGTGGACCCGTACAGATTTTTTCCAGTGTCCAGAGCTGATAATGAGCTGATACAATGTATAGTGTTTAGTTTAGTTTGCTCAGTTCAATTTGAGTTTGGAGATATTGTGTAGATACAGGCCCTTCGGCTCACCGCACCCGCGCCGATCAGCGATCACCCCATACACGAGCACTTTCTTACACACTAGGGACAAGTTACAATTTTACCAAAGCCAAATAACCAACAGATTTCATGTCTTTGGAGTGTGGGAGGAAACCAGAGCACCCGGAGAAAACTCACGCGTTCACGGGGAGAATTTACAAACTCCGCACAGACAGCACCCAGAGTCAAGATGGAACCCGGGCCTCTGGCACTGTAAGGCAGCAACCCCACCGCTGCACCACTGTGCTGCCCAATGTTATTGGGAGCTATTTAAATAAAAGTCTCTCAGATACAAAAGTTGATCACGCTGCAGTCTGCGCTCTCCACATTCACCTGATATTGAGGGTTACACAAAAGTCAACCACAGTTTTGTTTTTTCTGTAGCAGTCCCACGTTTGTGGTTCCTTGCCTTCTTGGCTGCCTAGCACCAAAGGAGGAACTAATCCCATTTTCTCATGTGAACAGCTTGAATAGATCTTCAGAAAAAGTCTTGGCAAACAGAAACCTGAATCTTTACTGTCTGGTACACAGAGTAAACCTTTGGGGTTATAATCCACAAATGAGGGAACTATTCAGTCCCAGGGCCCCTTCGTACTGACTAACCTATTGACCAGGTTTATTCACCATTTATCAACAGCACCAGAAACATGTCAAAATACTGCACATCACAAATGGTCATTCAAAAACGATAAAACAACTACACAGGCAAGGTTGTTCTTTCTGGTTTTTCGTTTAGTTTCGTTTATTATTGTCACATTTACCGAGGTACAGTGAAAAGCTTTTTGTTATCCAATCTGATAACAAATCTGATTTTTACTGATTTGCTATCCAGTCGGTAAAAAGACTATACATGATTGCTTTCAAACCATCCACAGTGTAGAGCTGCAGGATAGAGCTAAAGGTTATAACGTTTAGTGCAAGGTAAAGTCCAGTGATGTCCGATGAAAGATAGTTCAAAGGTTTACAATGAGGTAGATGAGAGGTCAGGACAGCACTCTAGTTGGTGATTGGATGGTTCGGTTGTCTGATAACAGCTGGGAAGAAAGAGTGCCTGAATCTGGAGGTGTGGGTTTTCAAATTTCTGTACCTCTTGCCTGATGGGAGTGGGGAGACGAGGGAGTGACCAGGGTGAAACTGGTCCTTGATCATGCTGGTGGCCTTGCTGAGGAAGTGCGTTGTAGATGGACCTTTGGAAAAATTTAGTGCTTGAAATTGATTCTCATATCCCGTAACTAGTCGAACAGTTTGCAACCTAAAGTGTTCTTGACAACACCCGGCATACAAAGTCATAAGTGTGGAAACAGGCCTATCTGCTCACCGAGTCCACGCCTATCAGCCTCCCCGTACATTAACACTATCCTACACACTAAATTAAAAATTTTACCAAAGCGAATTAACCTACAAACTTGCACATCTTTGGGATGTGGGAGGAAACCGGAGCATCTGGAGAAAACCCGCGCAGTGACAGGGAGAATGTACAAACTCCGTACAGACAGCAACCATTTATTTAGTTTAGTTTAGTTTAGAGATACAGCGTGGAAACAACTCCTTCGGCCCACCAGTGATCAGTGATCCCACGCCGATCAGTGATCCCCATACACAAGCACCAGCCTACACACTAGGGACAATTTACAGTTTTTACTGAAGCCAATTAACCTACAAACCTGTACGCCTTTGGAGTGTGGGAGGAAACTCGGAGCAAAACCCATGTGGTCATGGGGAGAACGTACAAACTCCATGCAGACAGCACCCATAGTCAGGATCAAATCCGGGTCTCTGGTGCTGTAAGGCAGCAACTCTACCGCTGCGCCACTGTGCCGCCCAAATTAGCTGATATTTATATTACAAGGTCTAACATGTGCTGGAAGTGCATCAGCGGGCTATTTTTTTTTGCTTAAAGACAAATTTCACTACTATTCACCCCAAAGTTAGCAGCATACTTCTTAACCTTGCACAGCAGAAGGCAAGCTTCCAACAGAGGGAATAAGAGTAAATGGATGATCCCTGATGATCATAAAAATCCAAAACTAAAGTCATAACATAAAATCCAATGGGCTTTTACCTCTCACACAACAACCTCCCCATTTGAAAGTCACTTCCAAACATTTTAAATCAATTTAAATACTTCTCTCAAATAAATTTCTGGCCAATATTATATTTACATTCAAGGTCATGCAATATACTTATTCAAACATCAATGTAAAACAAAATGAAGGCAGGAAAGTCGAAAGGTCGAATTACACTTCTGAAGGGATGAGTGAATGAGTTTTGGCAGACTCTACCTAGGGTTCGCAGTGGAAAGAATTCCAAACATTGTTCTCGCTCTGCTTCTAATTACCCAGAGGAGTGCTGGGGAACATGAGCGGTCAATGCTGCTGCAATCTCCATCCCCAAAGCTCACTCGAAGCCTCCAATGCAAAAATAACAGTCGTCTCTCAGTTCTCCACTCAGCTTTTTGCAATAAAACCGGATGGAAACTTCCATCATTCAACATAAGGTAAAGAAAGGGATGTATAATAAAACCCGTGTCCTTACCTGTTGGCATCAAGGATCACATTCAGCAAAGATGCTCTGCCTTAAACAAGTATTTTTCCATCTGTAAATGTCAGGGGATATAGTCAGTTAGCCATCCAATCTGAAGAACTGAGAATACAAATTCTATGAGCATTTTGGCATAATTATATCATCCTTCAATGGAATAAAGGTTTTAGAAAAATCACTGGGCGACACAGTGGTGCAGCCGTGGAGCTGCTGCCTCACAGCGCCAGGGACCCGCGTTCCATCCTGACCTCGGGTTCTGTCTGCGCAGAGTTTCAATGATCACTCATTCTGTCCAAAACACTTGGGACAATTTACAGAAGCCAATTAACCTCCAACCTGCATGTCTTTGGAATGTGGGGGGAAACTGGAGCAGCCAGAGAAAACCTACTCTGTCAAAGGGAGTACATGCAAACTCTGTACAGACAGCACCTGAGGTCAAGATCAAACCTGGGTCTTTGGCGCTGTACGACAGCAATTATGCTGCTGTGCCACTGTGCCACCCATTAATTGGTAACCTTGCTGCGAAGGGACTCCTTAAAAAAAGAGTGATAACATTTTGCATCAACTTTGAAAGTGATGTCTTTCAATCAAAAAAAGGGCTCAAATCTTAGGGAAAGAAATTATAAAGGTATGACAGCTGTGGTTGATTGGGAAAATACATTTCAAGATTTTTAAATGGGCAGGCAATAGCTAGCATTTAAATAACTAATGGGTAAATTGCATACAATAATCCTTTAAGGCTCAAGAACCCAAAAGGAAAAATAATTCATGCATGGCTGACAAGAAAAATTAAAAGCAGCATTAAATCAGAGGAAGAAGCATATAAATTTACCAGAAATAGCAGCAGGCCTGTGCATTTGGAGCATCTTAAAACTCTATTTAAGAGTTTTAAATAGAGTTTAAAACTCTATTTTAAGGCGACTGCCGGCGACTAGGCTGTCGCCGAATGTTCGGCGGGGTGTCGCGGGCATGATCGTGAGGAGTCTTCAATGAATCATAGCGGATTTCGGAGCGTCGCGGAAAAGATTTCCAGATAGAAATTTCTCGGCGACAGCTGGCTTGTCGCCAGGTATCGTAGCTTATTGCGGGCGCTGTCACATGCTGTCCCCAGGTTTACTAGGTTGTCGCAGATGCATTTAGAAGCATGTAATATTAAATTAAGAAAAGGCATTTGAAGATACCAGAAGATAGTTTTGGTTAACCAAATTATTTACCGTCAGGTCATTTGACAGGTAGATTGGAGGCGACAGTTTGACGGTCAGGTAAGCGTGGGAATATTGCGATGTTTCCGAAGACGGTGTAATCTCTTAGCCAGATTCACAAAAAAAGTAACTTGTATCGACCTGACTTGGCATTGTCGTGGTCATTGTCGTAGGGTAAAATAAAATTTTGGCGATCTGCTACGACTTTGACAGTCGCTGGCAGTCACCTTAAAAATCGTGTAACTGGGACAGGCCCTTTAAGAGTAGATTAAAAGAAGGCAAGGATTGGCAAGAAACATAAAATCAGGATGTCAGAGCTTCTATTGGTATGATTTGGGCCAAAGGGCATTTTTCCTTGCTGTATGGCTTTGTATTGTTGCAGGTTTTCTGAATAAACACCCAATGTCGAGTTGATTCACGTACCATCATATTCTGTTGGCATAAGCACAAACTCAAAATTAGGCCTAGTCAAATGGAAAGTTGCACTTCTCATGACAATAGGCAAAATAAATGCAGTTGGCGGCACAGTGGTGCAGTGGTAGAGTTGCTGCCTCACAGCGCCAGAGGCCCAGATTTGATTTGGGTGCTGTCTGCATGGAGTTTGTACATTTTCCCTTTCACGACGTGGGTTTTCTCCATGTGCTCCAGTTTCCTCACACACTCCAAAGACACGCAGGTTTGTAGATTAATTGGCTTCTGTAAATTGTCCCTTGAGTAGGATAGATCTAGTGTAGGGTGATTGTTGGCCGGCATGGACTCGGTGGGCCTGTTTCCATGCTGTATCTGTAAAAAAATCTAAAGTAAACTAAACTGAATAAAGATCTCTGGCCAATATCACCAGGCAATCAGTTATGTGTGCATTTTATAAGATCACTGATGCTTCATTGCTTGATTCGTGTAAAATCAGATACAAATGAATAATTACAGTGTTGATAGACTGGTATAGCATCACACTTCAAAGGCATGGACTGGATTGCAAACTCTGATAGTTTAAGCGTGACATTTCATCCATTAATTTTTCTCTGGTTCTACACTGTCTGAGCATGATTATGAAATTGGGTTGACTTCCAGTCCATGTTTTACCATGTATAAAATGTCCATCAGAAATAGAAAGGGGAAGTCAGGAAACCATGCACCACTTTTAATTGGTGGGTCGGCAGTGGAGAGAGTTAACAACTTCAATTTCCTGGGATTTAACTTATCGACTGACCTGTGATGAGCCCAGAACATAGATTTAAGAAGATGAAGATGAAGAAGTTTCAAGAGATTACCCGGACAAACCTCTACATATACACTGTAGTAACGATCCTCTCAACTCCATTCTCCTGCCATCTCCCCATGTCCAGGAATCCAATAGGCTGCAGAGAGTGGTAGACTCAGCCCGGTCCATCCCAGGCAGAGCACCCCACCACCATTGAAAGCATCTACATGAGGCGCTGCCGCTAAAGGGCAGGATACATAAGCCTGAACTCGTACACCACCAGTTTCAGGAACAGTTACTTTTCTATAACCATCACAAGTTCATTAGTTCATAAGTCATAGGAACAGAATTAGACCATAGAATCTAATCTTCCATTCAATCATGGCTGATCTAACATTCCTTCCCAACCCCATTCTCCTGTCTTCTCCCCATAACCCATGACATCCTTAGCAATCAAATATCTGTCAATCCCCACCTTAAAATGATAGAGACCAGAGGAACTCTATTGTTGTTCCATCTGGGGGGGGGGGGGGGGGGAGAGAGGTGGTGGTGGGACATAGAGGAGGTATGGGTGAGGGATCCATCTATAAAAACAGGGAGGAAACCACACTCCCCCTAACCTCTGACACCCTTACTAATCAAGAATAAAGTTCTTGTACAAACTTGCACAACCCCCTTGCCCCCCACATCTGTCTGAAGAAGAGTCCCGAGCCGAAATTATTACTAAAAGCACTTACCTGTGATAATCCTTTGAATTAGTCTACTTGCTTACTTGTCTTTGTAATTAAGAGATCATCAGAAAATGGAAGGAAGTTATAGTTTTTTACATGAATCACTGTTGTTGATGCTTTTAAATTGCCCAATTAATCTATTTCTACAGGTAGTTCTGGTCTAATGTGTGCTTCCCAAACATGAATTAGATATAACCCAAGTGATGAATCATGGAACACAATTTGCATTACACCGAGCAAATCAGTTATAATGCAATTTCCATCCCAATCAAGAAAACTATTTAAAAGTTAGATTAGAAATTGATAAACAGAAAAAAACCTGACATGAATTTAAACAGAACTGGGCAAATCTCGCAGTAATCAGACATCATTGTCTCTTTAAGAACACAACTCCTACTTTAACAACGGGAGGCCATTGAAGTTAACAAATAATTGTTTCTATTGGCACTGTGCAACAATACTCTATCAGACCATGTAACATATAGTCTTTAATATTTTTAATCTTGGATCTTTATTTTTGAAAATCTTGCATGAAAATAACTTTCATTGTAAGTTTGAAACTAGCTTGCTGTTGATCCCCTTTATGCATTGACACAATTACTTTTATAAGACAATTTTCTATAACATGAGGTTTATTTGGAACACAACTACCATGTTATAGCAGAACAACTACCTATAGTTACACAATTGTTTATCATATTTAATGACATTTGGTGAGGCTGCAACTGGAGTATTGTGTTCAGTTTTGGTCACCCTGCTATAGGAAGGGTATCGTTAAAATGGAAAGAATACAGAGAAATTTGCAAGGATGTTGCCAGGACCCAAGAGCCTGAGCCATAGGGAGAGATTGTAATTCCTTGGAGCACAAGAGGCTGAGGTGATCTTTTAGAAATGTATAAAATCATGAGGGGAATAGATGGAGTGAATGCATAGACTTTTACCAATGGTAGGGAAGTCAAGAACCGGAGGATATAGGTTTAAGGTGAGAGGGGCAAGATTTAATAGGAACCAGAGAGGCAACTTTTTCACTCAGATGGCGGTGAGAAAATGGAATGAGCTGCCAGAGGAGATGGTTGAGACAGGTCCTAAAATATAATTTAAGGGACACTTGGATGGGTACATGGATAGGAAAGGTTTAGAGGGATATGGGCCAAACTTTGGAAATGGGACAAGCTTTATTGGGGCAACTTTGTTGGCATGGACAAGTTGGGCAGAAAGACTTGTTTTCGTGCTGTATGACTATAACATATGAAAGTGATCAACCACGCAAGAAATGAACTTTCGACCAATATACATGGTCCTAAGGATGCTGAGGAAAACTGCAAGCAGCCTGCCCAATATTCATCCCTCAACCAATGTCAACAAGATAAAAAAAAATATCTGATCGATTACTCATTGCTGTTTATGAGAGTTTGCAGAAAGTGTCTCTCAGATTACAAGAGTGACTCCAGTTCAACATGCTTGCAAGGGACTAAATAATGGTAGAAATGTTACTGCCCCACTTTCACCTATGTTTTGTTATGCAAGATTTGTCAACTGTATTTGCCAATCATTACATTCAATAGTTTTGACCAATGAATAGGTCTAATGGTGTATATTAATTCCTTTCCAAAGCAATGGGAAATGCATTGAAATTTCACAAGTTTGTTCCAGTACACATTGTTACTGGCAAAGAAGTGAATGTTCGCTTTGAACTCTCCATCCCACACTTCCACTCGTTGTACTGTTCTCAAGGCTGCCGCCTGTTTGAGGGGTCAGTCACAACTACCAACACGGATTGAAAATTTTAGGAAGTCTGAACTGTGGCAGAATGTTTTCCAACTTCCTTTTCCAGAGATACAGTAAATGCTGCAAGTAGTCATAATGGATAATTCTATTTTATCTTGCACAAAGACTGTGCTATGCAGTTGGCCACCTTGTCATTTATTTTTACACATTAACCAGTTTTTCCAACATGCAACTAGGGTGGCCGCAAAAGCCGCAAACAGTATTTTAACTAAATATTGGTGCATTTTACATAAAGTTTACAAACTGACCAAGATCACACAGTGTACAAATATATCTGCATTTTTTCCTTTTGTGCAACATCTGTGACCCTGTGTACTTCATGCTGCATCCAAAAAATATAGCTGACTTAGAGAAAACACAGAGTTTTTCTCATGTTTGTGTAAGAAATCAAGACCTTAAAATCTGGGATCAGAAAATGAATTCTGATACTCCCAGACATAGCGATTTAGTGAAACGTGAACTCATCTGGAAAATGCTGCAGAATATTAGGCAAGACAAGTGGGGTGGCACAGTGGCATAGTGGTAGAGCAATTGCCTTTCAGTGCCAGAGACCCGGTTTTGATCCTGATTATGAGTGCTGTCTGTATGGCGTTGGTATGCTCTCCCTCTGATGGCGCTGGTTTTCTCTGAGCTCTCTGGTTTCCTCCGACACTCCAAAGATGTACAGGTTCGTAGGTTAATTGGCTTCCGTAAGTTGTAAAATTGTCCCTAGTGTTAGTGCATGGGGTGATCGCTGGTCGGCATGGACTCAGTGGGCCAAAGGGCCTGTTTCCGCGCTGTATCTCTAAAGTCTAAGGTATTCCCAATAGCATTTCACTGTGAGACTTTGGGAGAACCACAAAACTGAGGATGACTGCGTTCCATCATGGGTTTGACTAATTCCCAGAAATAATAGTCTGCTCTGATTAAAGAAATTTCCAGAAAAGAGGCTTTGGATCAATACTTTTGTAACCAAAATATAAATTGGTTTAAGAGTTGGTACTGAGATTATAGAAGATAGAACATAGTGCAGTACAGCACAGGAACAGGCCCTTCAGCCCACAGCGTTTGTGCAGAACATGATGCGAAGTTAAACTGATCGCATCTGCCAGTACATGATCCACATCCCTCTATTCCCTGCGCTTCCATGTGTCCATCCAAAATGCCTCTGAAAAGTCACTGTTGTATCTGCCTCCCCTGCATTCCAGATATTTACGCTGACCGAATCTTCACCAAATTAATGCTTCTGAATTGTAAAGCAGTTTTGCAGCAACTACGTTATGGAGATTGCTGGGGGTGCTTTTAAGGGTATGAAACTCAAGGGTTAGACTGAAGCAAACAAAGATTACTTAGTTCATATTGGTCCTGTGAATAATTCCTTAAGGTGGCACTTTACCAACTGGATTTAATCTCCCCTGACTCGATCAGACAATCCTGAAAACTAAAGTAAAACAGGCATGGAATTCAGTGTCAAATCACTGTAAATGCAACATGTTGATTAATGTCAATGACCCAAACTAAAACTTCACTGTGCCCTCCAGTCATAGAAATTTGACAAAGACCATTACAGTTTAGAGTTTTGTTTCTCTTTTTTTTTAAAATCTGGGTGGACTTTTAAGTAGAATGTTAAAAATAATACAGAAGTAAGAGTTTTGTGAATATATTTCACAGATATTTCAATTAATGGTCAAATTTCAACATTAAATACAAAAGGCTGGGAAAGTATACGCCTCCCAGGTTTGCTCATTAAGGTGGTGGAAACATATATCTAAAACTAACATGAATAGCATGTTCCAGATATTTGCGTTACATCCCATGAGAAACAGAAAGATGGTCTGCTCCAGGCTAGATGTTTCCTAGTTGAAATGGCTGTTTCAAATCTGGAGTTGGCTTTGTTCTGCCGAGCATACAACAGCACATGATACAGACTGAACAAACAGCAGCTTCAGAGCAGGTTACCAAGGTCAGACCTTTCTCCTGAGATCTGCAATATGTTAGTGAGTTTGTAGTGTCTTTACTATTATAATCTTTAATCTATCAAAAGGTCAGAATTTTTTTGAATTATTGCTGGGTAATCAGGTTAGCAGGTTGCAGATGCAACTACTTTGAAATTTAACATTTCTTGAGGAAAAGAGAAAACAGTGGGTTACCCAGCCTATTTAAATTTCTTACATTCTTCCTCAGAAAACCATTAGCAGTTAGTCATTATCTTATTCAACTGAACTAAATTACTTGTTAGTTATTAAAACTATCGCTTCAAACATTTGTTTGTGTGCCTTTGTCACAAAGTCATACAGATGACAACAGGCACAGCAGTAGAGTTGATGCCTTACAGCCTCAGAGACCTGGGTTCGATCCTGACTACGGGTGATGTCTGTACAAAGTTTGTACATTCTCCCTGTGACCACACCAGTTTTTTCCAGGTGTTCTGGTTTCCTTGCACACTCCAAAGATGCACAGGTTTGTAGGTTAATTTGCTTCTGTAAATTGTCTCTCGTTTGTAGGATAGAACTAGTGTATGGATGATTGCTGGTCGACGTGCTGATCAATGGGCTGAAGGGGCCTTTTTCCACACTATCTCTCAATTAAACTAAACTATACTAAACTAAACTAAACTAAACTAAATTTAACTAAACTAAACTTTGGTCAATTATGTCAGAGACAACAGCAGTACCTGTCTATACTGATTACAACATCTAGCTCTCGGCCATAAACATCCATGCCATGATATTTCAGCTCATCCAAACATGTTTTAAGTGTTACGAGAGTATCTATCTCCTGCACCCTCTCAAGCAGAGCATTGCAGATTTTAACCATTCTGTGGATGAAAAATGTTCTTCATCACATCCCCTCAAAATATCCTATTCCAGATCTTAAAATAGTATCCTCTGATTATAACCACCTCTGCTAATGACTCTCACTTTCAATCCTATCTAATGTTTATGATTTTCGAGGAACATGAGTGGACTTGGTTGTGCACATCTTTATAATTCATGCTGATCCTCCGATGAATTCTTCATCAGGCTAGGTGCATCCCTTTTGGCACAGTCAGCCTTGAAACGTAACAGATAGCTGCTCTTTTAATTAATAATTAAATAAACTTGCCATCTAAAAGGAATTATTTTAGTTTTTTGTTTAGTTTAGAGATACAGCCTGAAAACAGGCCGTTCGGCCCACTGAATCCACGCCGACCAATGACCATCCGTACACTTGCACTATCCTACATACCAGGGCCAATTTACAGAGGGCAATTAACTTACAAACCTGCATGTCTTTGGAATGTGGGAGGAAACTGGAGCATCTGGCGAAAACCCACACAGTCACAGGGAGAACGTACAAACTCCGTACAGACAGCACCCGGCATCAGGATCGCACCCGGATCTCTGACTTGGTAAGGCAGCAACTCTACCCCTACACCACTGTATCACTATGAAATAATCATTACTCTAATTGTTAGAGATTGCTGTAGCAATCCAGCTGTTTACGCAGACAGAAATTTCCCATCTTTAACCTGTCTGTCCGTTTTCAGACACAAGTGCCACCAGTGTGATTGACTCTTAACTATCCTCTGAAATCACTTGGTAAGCCACTCAGTTCAGAGAGCCAATTATGGATGAACAATAAACGTAAGACCTGCCAGCAGCATCCACATCAGGTAAACAAATATATATTTTTTAATTAAGTCAATATGTGCTTAGAACTAAATACTGCCATCAGAATAGATGCTGATTAATATTGTGATATTCTGTTCTGCGCTATTAAAATAAATATATATCTAGCAATTATTAATATTTGTAGGGGCTGAGAATTGAAAACTTGAAAAATATCTCCTGAACACTGAATTAGCTATATGTGAGGTACAAAGCCATTGCCTGCACAACATATAATTTTGCTTTGCAATTTTCTTAAATCAAGGGCAGCATGGTGGTGCAGCAGCAGAGTTGCTGCCTCATAGCACCAGAGACCCAGGTTCGATCCTGACTATGGGTGCTGTCTGTATGGAGTTTGTACATTCTCCCTGTGACTGCGTAGATTTCCTCCCAGTTTCCTCCAACACTCAAAAGATGTACCGGTTTGCAGATTAATTGGCTTCAGTAAATTGTTCCTTGTGTGCAAGATGGTGCTAGTGTACAGGTGATCATGGACTCAGTGGGCCGAAGGGCTTGCTTCCTCACTGTATCTCCAAAGTTAAAAGTCTAAAGTCAAAACTAGGAAATTGTCAGTGAAAATGTTGTGCAACACTTCAGATATCAAGCAAAATTCAGCTGTCAGGGCAACTCTGCAGTCTGCTTAAAAACTTCATAACCTTTCCATTCAGGTTTTTCATGGAGGTAGTATTCATTTTTAAATGGACCGTTTAAGTGAAGAACTAAATGCCAAAAGTCTATATATTGTGGCCTGATGCTCAATTATCTCATAAACTGTGATATTAATGACAGTCCTACAGCTTCAACAAGAATTCTCTCTTAAAACCATAGGATTATTTTTTTGCAGAAACAAACCAACTCTATATGTTTCAATGATTTCCCCTTAGCAGAATGGCTTCAAGCAGCCAGAAAGTCTCACCTATTAAAATGACAGAATAAAAATTCAGGATCTTTTAAAGACATTTAATTCAAGTGTTTAAGATTCCTTTTCTTTTAAAACAGGTTGATAGAATGGTAAAGAATGCATTTGGTATATTGGCCATCAATCAGGGTATTGAATATAGTAGACACAAAATGCTGGAGTAACTCAGTGGGACAGGCAGCATCTCTGGAGAGAAGGACTAGGTGAGGTTGAGACTCTTCAGACTGAAAGTCAGGGGAGAAAGATACTAAAGATATGTGGAAGGGTAAGGTGTGAAAATGACAGATCAAGGGAGACAATGGTCAAGCTTACAACCCAGTGGGATGGATATTAATTTCTCTAACTTTATGTAACCCTTGCTTCCCCTCTCCCTCCATCCCTCCCCCACCTCAGTTCTCTGACTAGTTTCACTGTCCTCCTGATTAATTTTGCAGATTATATGTCTCATCGTCACCTTCCCCTCAGCTAACAATGATCCATTCTACATTTCCTTGAAACCCTTCACATCTCTCTAGCCCCCTCTCCGCTGACTTTTGGTCTGAAGAAGGGTCTCCAATTCTTCATTGACAAAATTTCTTCCAGTAACAAAACCACATTGTTAAGAATATTTAATTTTTTTTATTTTTTTTCACTGAACTGTGCCACATTAGGGAGAGAACGGGCACTGTCAGATTTTATGGACCGCTGAGCTACAATGCTCAGGCTCAATGATATTGGCTTACAAAAAAACTTATTTTAAAAGCAGCAACAAATTCTCTTTGAAGAGGTGAGTTGTCAATCCACAGTGAGAAGGCAAATCTTGCTAGGTATTTAAGAAGCAACAGGATTTGGCAGGAAACATATAAGATTATTAAGGGGTTGGACACGTTAGAGGCAGGAAACATGTTCCCAATGTTGGGGGAGTCCAGAACCAGAGGCCACAGTTTAAGAATAAGGGGTAGGCCATTTAGAATGGAGATGAGGAAAAACATTTTCAGTCAGAGAGTTGTAAATCTGTGGAATTCACTGCCTCAGAAGGCAGTGGAGGCCAAGTCTCCGAATGCATTCAAGAGAGAGCTAGATAGAGCTCTTAAAGATAGCGGAGTCAGGGGGTATGGGGAGAAGGCAGGAACGGGGTACTGATTGAGAATGATCAGCCATGATCACATTGAATGGTGGTGCTGGCTCGAAGGGCCGAATGTCCTACTCCTGCACCTATTGTCTATTGTCTATTGTCTATTGAAAAGGCAGAAAGTGCTGGAGTAACTCAGCGGGTCAGGTGGCATCTCGGAGTTGGAGTAGTTGGAATGAGGTTAGTGCGATGCTGATGATTCTTTCATGATAGCTACCTCTGACAATGTTGTTGAGTGCAACGTCAAAATAGCAATCCAATCCTTTGAGAGCGCTTACACTTTTAATGTGCATTACGCACATTCTTCCTTGATGAAGAATGAGAGCCATGGAATTCAAGATAGTTAACAGGCAGGTGATTAAATTGTCAATGGAATGGAATGATTGCTGAGTCCAAAGTTGTTCATCTACTGAAAGAATTCTTCCAATTTTTACAGTATGATAGTCACACATTTACGTAAATATTGCACAGTTTAGTTGAAACATCTGTTGAGCTCTTAGAAGCTTTGCAAGCGTTTCTCGTGCGAGATAAGAATCCATGCACAAAGAGGTTGTATATCGTCCATTGACAAATAGACCTGAAGTGCCAAGTGACCTTACATTATTCCATTTCCTTTAATTGTATGGTTAAAAATATGGACAACATTTGTACAACTGAAATCCTTTTTTAAAAGTGCATTACTTCATTCTGCACGCTTGTTAACAATTATGCTGGACATGAGTTTAAAGCCACTTGTTTATCTCGGGAGGGTTTAATCTTCTTTGTTATGAAAAAAAGCAAAATCCTGCAGAAATCTTATCTGGAGTGTGCTAAATTAAAAGCATCTTCACTAAATGCAGAGTTGTATAAAAAAAACACAGATTCCACTTCTTCCTTTTCTCTAGACTTTCATTCTTGTTGCTTGACCCCATGAAGGTGAATGAATTCAAAGGGTTGTGTTCAATCTATCTCAGCCTGTTGTATATATCCAGCAATGCCAGATGATATCTTGGAATGTATCTATTCTGGAAACAATGCTAAGTTTGATTCAGAATAAATAGAAATCTGAAACATATCTAATAAGGCTACTCTAAATCGTGTCTCAAGAATTTGGATGGAAGGTTGTGGAAAAAAAAAATGAGATCACATTTCAAACAAAGCTATTCTTAAAAGAGATAAGACTGACAACATTGGTTAGATTTGCTTTGTGTGTTATGAGAAATTAAAACTTTAATTCAGAATTTATTAAGCAACTCCTAATTTCCAAAATAGATCAGCTTTTTTCTTTAGATTTTCTTTAGGTTCATCTGAAACACGTATCCACGTGCAATAATGAAACATGCACTGATGTGGAGAGATGAGGCAAGATATGAAGTTATGACTGGATATTGGGTCTTGATCATTGGATCTTGTACTTCTGATCATAATAAATATGGACCTGCTTCCAGGGGAAATCAACCTGTAAAATCACGAGACACTATTGAGAGGAGGCTTATTGGATATGCTTCAGATTTCTATGTGCATGGTGCCTGTTGATCAGGAAAGAAGAACAAATCTTTCTTGTTATGAGTCAAGTCTTCCAAAATGATGTTGGCACCAACCATAAATAACATAAGAGGGCATTTGAAAAGCGGGCATCAATTATAGGATGTTAATTCAAGATTAACATGATCATGCTCAGTGGTGGAACTTCATGTCACTTCAGTGGAATGATGTATAAGATGTTGTCAAAGAAATGCTTTAGGGTATTGTTTCACTGGTCATGTTAAAGGCAGGAGTTTCATCTGATATTCAGCACTGTGCCGTCTCCTACAAAAATCAATGCATCTGGGCAGGCGATGTCTCAACTTCTGACTTTTTTGCCAGCTTTTCACTCAACGGCTGCTCCTGAAGTCCCAACCATACGAAACGTATGATTGACTCCATATGTAAATCAATACGATGTGCTCACTGTTCAAAAATGAGTCCCAGTTCACTCAGATTCCCTGCTTACCTGTTGAACAATTCTGAACTCCTATCTGTGCAAAGGAGGAGATCTAACACCTGTACTCTCACACTAATCTTATCCCTTCATTATTCACTCCTTCCATGCTATCCCCCGATATAAAAATCTGAATGGATTACAACTATAATCATGCTGAGATATGAATGATTGAATCCAATGCCTTTGGACACCCAGTGGACAAGATCATGGTGAGGTGATCTCATCACTGCATCGGTCATCTCCCTACCTGGACCATTCATAACCTCCAGAGGGAGTTCATGTTTAAACCTCACCTCATCAAGACTGTTTATTTTTGTGCAGCACATTGCCAACCTTTCCTCCTCTCTTCACCGTGATCTCCTTTTCTTTGTTTTTCAATATCCAAGGTTTGGACAATGGTCATATTTGGACCATAGTTAATTTTTTTTGTACCATGAAGAAAATTAAAATTTCATGAAGGAAGATTAAAGAAATGTTCTTTTCACAAAAAAAAGGGATGGTACAGTGGTGCAGTGTTAGAGTTGCTGCCTTACAGCGCCAGTGACCCAGGTTCTATCCTGACTACGGGTGCTGTCTGTACGGAGTTTGTACGTTCTCCCTGTGACCGCGTGGATTTCCTCTGGGTGCACCAGATTCCTCCCACACTCCGAAGATATGGCGGTTTGTAGGTTAACTGGCTTCTGTATAGTGTAAATTGTCCCTAGTATGTAGAATGGTGCTTGTGTATGGATGATCGTTGGTCGTTGTGGACTCGGTGTACCGATGGGCCTGTTTCCCGCTGTATCTCTAAAGTCTAAAATCTAAAATTTGGTTGTTTGCATCCAGATCCTGAGTCAAATACTCCCAATTGACTTTTGTCCCTCTTGCAAGCAGTTGCTTGATCCATATGCATTAGATTAAAAATTTCAGTCCAGGTTCATACATCTTCCAGAGCCCCTCCTTCACCCTTTAGTTCCTCTAGCCAAGCTATGGCTTCCTGTTAATTTACACAAGTCATGTTGTCCAGCAACATTTCTAGAAGTTGTCATAGGAAATTTACTAAATCACACTAGTTAAATACCCAAAAGTGAATGATTTATTGAATTCCCAGCATTTTTGAGGAAATTGAATGGCTTTCCTGACCACCACTTTTTTGAGGTTGACAGCAATGCCCAGCAGTATCATTCCAACTGTGTCGACAACACATTGTACTGAAGATGAGCATTATAAACTGCAGCACATTGAAATCACTGCACATTACCAATGAGAGTATCTGAATTTTACAAGCCGTGATCTTCAGTTAGTTCAGTAAGTGCCACAAACAGATTTACAGTATCCATTATTACAGTGTAGTATCTAATTATATATTTTATTTCTGAATCCAGAATGTGAGAACACATATGCAGCCACCAAACATAAAGAAAGTAGTTGTGCATTGCTTAAAGGTGTACAGTTCAAAGCAAAGAATGTGGTGAATGAAGTAGATAAGCTGAAGGCATAGGTGGACTGCGTGAAGTTTGAAATTACAGATGAAAAATAATATAACCCGTGAAAAATCATTGCTTAAATGAAACCCATCTGTGTATCAATGGGGGTGCATATTTGTAGTATCAAGCACAATTCTATTAGAGTCATAGAGCTATACAGCACAGAAATTGGAGAAGAAGTTTGAAGAAGGGTCTCGACCCAGTCCTTCTCTCCAGAGATGCTGCCTGTCCCGCTGAGTTACTCCAGCTTTTTGTGACTATCTTCGGTTTAAACCCGCATCTGCAGTTCTTTCCTACACGGAAACTGGCCCTTCAGCTCAACTCTTCCATGCTGAGCAGGTTGCCTAACAGAACCCTCTAGATTCAGCCTGCCCTACTCTTGAGAAAAGACTGGTACTGTTCATTTTATCGATCCCTATCATGATTTTATATACCTCTATAATGTCACCCCTCAGCCTCCTTCACTCCAGGGAGAAATGATCCAGTCTCTCCTTAAGTGGCACAGTGGCGCAGAGGTAGAGTTGCTGCCTTACAGCGCTGAAAACCCGGCTTCAATCCTGACTACGAATGCTGTCTGTACGGAGTTTACACGTTCTCCCTGTGACCACATGGGTTTTCTCTAAGTGCTCCATTTTCCTACCACACTCCAAAGATGTGCAGGATCGTAGGTCAATTGGCTTCTGTAAATTGTAAATTGTCCTTCATGTGTAAGATAGCCAGAGTACGCGGTGATCGCTGGTCGGTACGGATTTGGTGGGCCGTAGAGCATGCAGACACGCTGTATATCTAAACTAAATTAAACTAAATGTGAGGGGGTGCCATGTAAATGGCAATTCTAGCTTTCTTACTGTTGTATCCCGAAAGTCTAAAGTAAAGCCTAAAGTTTTAATCTCAAACCTACTTGGGAACATCCTTGCAAATCATTTTTGCACCCTATCCAGCTTAATGACATCCTTCCCTTTAGCAGGAGGACCAAACTGTACACGATACTCCAAATGTGGCTTTGTCAGCATCTTGCGCAGATTTAGCATGGTTGTGAAAAGGACAAAGGATTATAAATTAGCAATCAAGGAAAGATGCAACTTTACAAGTGGAAATATGGATTAACAAAAGCAGCTGCTGACAGGGACATCGACATCAGAGCAAAGGGCGAGATTGAGAGCTGACACTGAGACACTGAGAGCTCAGGTCAAACACATCCTTCAAAGCAGATGAACGAAAATGAATTAAATAATGAACTAAGACATCAGAATGAGGCCACGTGGAATTTGAAGGAACAACACCTCATATTTCGCTTGAACAGTTTACAATCCAATGGTATGAATATTCATTTCTCTCATTTCAAGTAACTCCTGCATTCCTTCACCCCCTCGCTCCCCGCCTCCCCCACTCTAGTCATCCTACTACTTCCACTGTTCACAACCTTGTATCCCTGTCGTTAACACATCATCCCCAGTCAACAATGGGCCATTACGGATTCCACCCTTCCTGAGGTCAGGCAGCATCTCAGGAGAGAAGGAATGGGTGACGTTTCGGGTCGAGACCCTTCTTCAGACTGAGAAGGGTCTCGACCCGAAACATCACCCATTCCTTCTCTCCTGAGATGCTGCCTGACCTGCTGAGTTACTCCAGCATTTTGTGAACAAATACCTTCGATTTGTACCAGCATCTGCAGTTATTTTCTTACCCTTCCCGAGGTCACCTGTTGCCGGGCTTGTTTTGATCTGGCCTTCTCTACCTTTCAGTCTGAGGAAGGGTTCTGACCCGAAACATCACCTATACCTTTTCACCAGAGATGCTGTCTGACCCGCTGAGTTACTCCAGCACTTTGTGTCTATCTTCAAACTGAAATGTATCCCAGGCTATGAAGTGACAAAAGAGAGGATCTGACCATAAATTCCCAATTCTCTCTCGCAACAGATGTGGTCCTGGGGGACTGGAGGAAAGCTAATGCTGTATTTTAGTTCAAATGGGCAAAAGGGTTGGATTGAGCAATAGCAGGTGGGTCAGGCTGGCCAAAGGGGTGGATAATTATTGAAAAAATTGCTGTTGGTCAGAGGAGATTCACATGGACATCAGCAGCCTGGATATGGGGGAACATTGGCCAGGCATAGAAATACTGAACACCTGCGCTCGGTCCGCATTAACAAAACTGATCTCCCGGTGGCCGAGCACTTTAACTCCCCCTCCCATTCCCAGTCCGACCTTTCTGTCATGAGCCTCCTCCAGTGCCATAGTGAGGCCCACCGGAAATTGGAGGAACAGCACCTCATATTTCGCCTGGGCAGTTTGCAGCCCAGTGGTATGAACGTCGACTTCTCCAACTTTAGATAGCTCCTCTGTCCTTCCCTTCCCCTCCTCCTTCCCAGATCTCCCTCTATCTTCCTGTCTCCATCTATATCCTTCCTTTGTCCCGCCCCCCTGACATCAGTCTGAAGAAGGGTCTCGACCCGAAACGTTACCCATTCCTTCTCTCCCGAGATGCTGCCTGACCTGCTGAGTTACTCCAGCATTTTGTGAATAAATCGATTTGTACCTGCATCTGCAGATATTTTCTTATAGAAATACTGAAGGCTGAGATGGATATTTAGTTAAGGTGCATTAAATTATGGCAATTATATTAAACTATTAAAAAATGTTTTCATTACTTCGGTGGAGAAGGGCACTAGAAATTATATTGGAGGATAGTACATTCAGAAACTATCATCATATTTATAAAGGAACTGAAAAGCCCTAATTAACAACCATAGATAATGTCACTAAGGTGGATAGAAGATAAACACAAAGCACTGGAGTATCTCAACGAGTCAGGTAGCATCTCTGGAGAAAAAGGACGGGTGACGTTTAGTGTCGGGACTATTCTTCCCGAAATGCCACACATCCTTTTTCTCCAGAGGTGCTGCTTGACCCGCTGAGTTACTCCAGCACTTTATGTCTATCTTCTGCTTCTGCTGTCTCTGTTTGTTGTCGTTCGCCTGACTGGGGTCAGTTGACAGGGCTCACCACGAGGAGGTCAACAACATGAACCACCACAACGGCCTTTCACCCGAGCAACAAGGAAGCTCAACGCCAGCTAACCGTCAGCCTTAATGGGTCACCCCTACCCTACAACCCATTTCCTACATACCTTGGGGTGAAACTAGATCGGCAGCTGACCTACAAGCAACACCTTGAAGCTCTCCATGCTAAAGTCTCAGCACGGAACAACCTCCTGCGTTGCTTGGCCGGATCGTCATGGGGCGTCAGGACATCTACTCTTCGAACCAGTGCTCTTGCACTCGTGTACAGCGCCGCTGAGTACGCCGCCCCAGCATGGTGCCGCAGCACCCATACTAGCAAGCTAGACGCCACCCTCAACTACACCATGCAGATCATTACTGGCTGCCTACGGCCTGCTACGACAGATCTCCTGCCGGTGCTCGCAGGTATCGCACCCGCCAAGGTTCGCAGTGAGTTCTTCACTCATAGGCTGGTGTGCAAGGCCCCATCGGACGCCAAACATCCTTTACACCACCTCGCCCAGGATTCACAGCAACTGGGACCTCAACGCCTGTCATCTCGTCGCCCGTTCTCCCGTCACGCAGCGACCCTCTGTGGCTCCGGTTTCAACATACTAGGAGCATGGAGAACCAGCTGGGAACAGACATCGCGACCTCCTCAATTCACTGTCGCACCGAACACCACAGCCCCACCCGGCTCGGACATGCCCCGCAAAGAGTGGGTCGCCCTGAACCGGCTCCGCGCAGGGGTCGGCCGGTTCAATGCCAACATGCATCATTGGGGGTTGCGTTCATCAGCAACCTGCATGTGTGGAGCAGACCAGCAAACAGCGTAGCACGTCATTTTCGAAGGCACTGTCCTCCGTCCGCCTGGTGGAGGGGTAGACTCACGGCCCTCGACAACAGCACATTACACTGGCTACAGCACCTGGAGGGCGTTACATAATTTCTGCTGCCTCTAACGCAAGAAGATGTCTATCTTCAGTATAAAGCAGCATCTGCAGTTCCTTTCCACACACTAAGGTGGATAGCTTCTATTAGGTAGAAGAGGCAAGAATGGGCTGAATAGTCTCTTCTTAATCTTAATGGTTGGTGACTTTGCAAAGAAGAAATATATCTATTATTTACTCAGCTTCTGCGACATTCCTTGTACAAATATTCAATAAACTTTTTATTATGAAACAAGCTAGCTGGGCTCACTTGCTCCTTCTAGTACAAAAGATAACAATCTCTTCTATGTATCAGAGAAGCAAATGGTAAGATTCTTTCCATATTTGTTCAATATTTTAAAGTCAAACATATTGTGTTAACTTCACTTATGAGGATGACCACACAGTTAAAGGCAAACCACTATCATGTATTGCACAGGATATTTATTCATTAGAAAAATACACTAAAATATTGAGCATTATGATTTTTATAGTTAGAATTTGTATTTTACTGAATGGACCTTGGTGATATCTTCTAATTCCATCCAAGCTGAGAGGCAGATTGAAAATTTCCTAATATATTTTAAGTTTAATGCAAAATCGCCGTTGAGTTATCACAGATGAAGAGGAATATAGTGAATGTTTTCATGGAAACTTCTGAAAGGGCAGTAGAAAAATATCTGAGCAACTGTTTGGGTCAGTTTATGACTACTATTCAAAATGGATCAAGAGCTTTTGGCCGAAGAGGGATTTTTATTCCACCGTTATGGAAATGATGACTGTGCTGAAATTCCAGAAAGGAATAACATCCTGTCGGCAACCTGAAAAGGAGTTAAAATGGTTCTTGCCTTGGCCTACAATTGTGCCTTGAAAATGTTAGGAATGTTAAAATATGGTGGAAATGTTGGATGATCCGTGTGGGAAGAGGCAGCCCTCGGCTAAGTTTATTCTACGACCCATCCTGTTGATGCTACCGTTGAACAGACTTTGTTGCTCCGTAGCATCAACTTGAAAGCCACAGAAGATGGAAACAAGTTGAAGATGTGGGGAGTCATTCCAGGACATACAAACTCTAAGAATTTCAATTTTAAGATGATCAAAGATGATCAAATGGAAATAAACACTAGGAATAACGTATGCCGATTACTACCGTGGTTTTTAAAACACAACCTTCAGGGAGTGGTATGTTGAAATACTCTTTCGTTTTAATCCCTTCTTTACACAAATCCCATAGCCCTAAACATTTTCCAATAGTTCCCTGTCAAGAATTTCTCAAAGGCGACTCACACCATATATTCCACATCCACCATAACACCTAATCCTTGGGAAATGTTTTAGGTTTGTCAAAAACAATCTTCCTTTCTCATATTGACATTAGGAGCTTCTATTTTTCTTTTTAATTCGAAATCAAGGAACCTAAAATGTTTTAATTTTCTGCTGTTGTCTAGCCGGTAACTACCCAGATGAGCTGCCTTTCTGAAAAAGAATATTGCATTAACTGCTCACTAGTTTTCTGGTAACAATTCATCCTCACTAAAAACTGGAAATCCAATTTCTACAATTCGTTAGACTTTAGAGATATAGCATGGAGAGGGGCACTTTGGTCCATTGAGTCCACGCCAACCAGCAATCATCCCATACACTAGCACCATCCTAGGAACAAATTTTACAATTTATAGAAGCCAATTAACCTACAACCCTCAATGTCTTTGGATTGTGGCAGGAAATCAAGCACCCATAGAAAATCCACACAGCCACAAGGAGAACATACAAACTGTAGAGACTGCACCCATAATCAGGATCGAACCCAGATCTCCAGCGCTGGAATGCAGCAGCTCTACCACTGGGCCACAGTGCCGCCCTTTTCCCTCCAGGTCTTTAGATATATCACATCAACTCCTGACATCCTATACCCCTTTAACATCACTTAAATGGATCAGCCGTGATTGAATGGCGGAGTAAATTCGATGGCCTAATGCCGCTCCTATGTCTTATGATCTTATGCTAACTTCTTTGAAGCTTGCCTTTTGTTTGCTTGTAATACTGTTCAATATTTATTGAGACACTTACCTTCTGTCTAACGAAGTTTACATCTGAAAGAAATCAAATGAAAAGAGTTAAAGACAAACTCTAAGCTCTTGAAAAACAGATTTATAAATTTGCTTTTAAACTGAGCAATAAACGTTTGACCAGCCCAAACATTAGAATTGTCTAAACACAGGGCAGCTCACTGAAAATTGAAGCAAGCATGGGCAGGAATTTGAGTTATTTTACTTGGCTTCTGTATCTAAAAATTAAAAGCATGAAGATGTAGAGATATCTTCAGGAAAGAAGAAAAGATCAAAAGCAACTAGAGATAAAAAGTGTGTTTTGGTTACATTTATGCATTCCACATTCCACATGGTACGTTGTGCAACTGAACCCAAAAATTGGGAGTGCAAATAACACAATTCTCCACTGCAAAATATAAAAGTCCTCTATAATTTTGTAAATGGAAGCAATGTGCATTGAAAAGGCCACATGCCTGAGATGGTTGTTGCTGGGATGTTTCCATCAGAGTAATAAGCCCTTTGGCACACCACCCAAGTGATCGATTGTTTCACTGTGTGATCCATATGTGGAGAATGCACCATTATTTGCAGCACAGTATCTCTGCATCCCCAAAATACTCTCTTCTCCGGACTCTGGACTCCATGTATCTGTTGCTCCCAACTCCCAGTTTAGTTTAGTTTAGTTTAGTTTAGAGTTACAGTGCAGAAACAGGCCCTTCGGCTCACACAGGCCACACCGACCAGCGACCCACGCACATTAACACTATCCTACATTCACAATTTACACTTATACCAAACTAATTAACCTACATATCTGTACGTCTTTAGAGTGTGGGAGGAAACCGAAGATCTCGGAGAAAACCCATGTAGTCGAACGTACAAACCATACAGACAGCACCTGGGGTCGGGATCCAACCTGGGTCTCTGGCGCTGCAAGAACTGTAAGGCAGCAACCCGACTGTTGCACCATCATTTGCAAAGATGATAATCAATACATTTTGGAACATGCAAATGGAGTTTAAACAAAGTCTCAATGCAATTGGGATTTCATTGCTGACTTTAGTCCAACCATCTGCCAATCAAACTTCCTTCACCTGTATCCACCTATCACTTGCCTGGATTCATCCTGCCTCCACCTCTCTTCCAGCATTTCCTTATCTCCTCCAAATCTCTACCTCTCTCTTTTTTAACTCTCAGTTATTCAATTGATTTTCTCCAACATTGTTACTGAGGTAAAACATGTGATTGTGTTGCTTAGGTAAACTGGTCATAAAACCAAAAGACAAAGGGAAGGGGGAAACTCAGCAAGCCGGGCAGCATTTGGGGAGGGAAAGGGACGGATGATAGTTCAGAACTGGATCCTTCTTCAGTTTGAAGAAGGATCCCGACCCAAAGCGGCACCTGTCCATTCCCTGCACAGATATTTTCTGGCCCATTGATTTCCTCCAGCATATATCATTTATGTGTTGTCTGAGTCAATGTGCCAATAGACAATAGACAATAGACAATAGGTGCAGGAGTAGGCCATTCAGCCCTTCGAGCCAGCACCGCCATTCAATGCGATCATGGCTGATCACTCTCAATCAGTACCCCGTTCCTGCCTTCTCCCCATACCCCCTCACTCCGCTATCCTTAAGAGCTCTATCCAGCTCTCTCTTGAAAGCATCCAACGAACTGGCCTCCACTGCCTTCTGAGGCAGAGAATTCCACACCTTCACCACCCTCTGACTGAAAAAGTTCTTCCTCATCTCCGTTCTAAATGGCCTACCCCTTATTCTCAAACTGTGGCCCCTTGTTCTGGACTCCCCCAACATTGGGAACATGTTATCTGCCTCTAATGTGCCTGTGATGTTGCTGCTGCAAGCAAGACCTTCAATGTACCTGCACTTAAATGTACTTGTTCAATGGCAATAAACGTCACTTGACTTGACTTGAGCAACATTCCTGATCATCACAGATAGATCTAGATGATCTGTGATCATCTGTGGCACAGCCTGTAGAGTTGCTGCCTTACAGCGCCAGAGACTCAGGTTCAATCCTGACTATGGTTGCTGCCTGTATGAAGTTTGTACGTTCTCCATGTGACCATGTGGGTATTCTCCAGATGCTCTGGCTTCATCCCACACTCCAAAGACATACAGGTTTGTAGGATAATTCGCTTCCATAAGTTGTAAAAGTTGTCCCTCGTGTGTAGGATAGTGTAAGTGTACGGGGTGATCGCTGGTCGGCATGGACCCATGGGCCGAAGGGCCTGTTTCCACGCTGTATCTCTAAAGTTTGAAGTCTGAAGTCTAAAATCTAAAGATCCATTTCTCCCCGACTAGTACGTTGCCATGACCATGGAATTCTCAGTGAGAACACCCACGTTCTTGATAGACGGATGAATTCAGATAACGTTCCTAAGTCACTTCTGCGGCTCCACTCCCAATTCATACACCACGTTCTCCTCCTCTTCTGGCTGCTGCTTTGTCTCTGACTCCTCCAGTGTATCGTATAATAGGTCATAGACATTAAATTAGTACGCTCTTTTATAGCACTCTACTTTCTTCCAACTGCCTGCCAATATTTTAGTGGATCCATAAAAACATTCTGAAAAAAATTGAAAATGTAGATCTTCTGCCAGAGGTGTATTACACGTCAGGGAGAACACCTATGCCAATTCAAGCATTGTAAGGCAGTTAAAGTAGTGCAATGAGAATTTGTGCACCATTCAGATCCAGTTTTTGCTTTTTATTATATTTTCCCCCCTGCTAATTCTGCCAGCAGACAACAGGTTGGTTTCCTGTAGGTAGACATTTTTACACTTCACATTAGTGTCATAGAATCAGAGAGTGATACAGCATGGAAACAGGTTCTTCGGCTCAAATTGCCCACACCGACCAACATGTCCCAGCTACACTAGTCCCACCTGCCAGCATTTGGCCCATATCCCTCCAAACCTGTCCTATCCATGTGCCTGTCTAACTACTTCTTAAACATTGGGATAGTCCCTGCCACAACTACCTCCTTTGGCAACTTGTTCCATACACCCACCACCCTTTGATGGAGTTGGGGGGGGAGGTAAAGGGACAGGTGTTGCATCTCGTGCGGTTGCAAGGGAAAGTGCCCGGGTTTGGGGTGGTTTGGGTAGGAAGGGACGAGTGGACCAGGGAGTTACGGAGGGAACGGTCTCTGCGGAACGCAGAGAGGGGAGGGGATGGGAAGATATGGCCAGTGGTGGGGTCCCGTTGTAGGTGACGGAAATGTTGGTGGATGATATGTTGGATCCGCTGGCTGGTGGGGTGGAAGGTGAGAACGAGGGGGATCCTGTCCTTGTTACGAGTGGGGGGAGGGGGAGCAAGAGCGGAGCTGCGGGATGTAGAAGAGACCCTAGTGAGAGCCTCATCTATAATGGAGGAGGGGAAGCCCCGTTTTCTGAAGAACGAGGACATCTCGGAAGCCCTAGTCTGAAACACCTCATCCCGGGCGCAGATGCGGCGTAGACGGAGGAATTGGGAGTAGGGGATAGACTTTTTGCAGGGGACCGGGTGGGAAGAAGTGTAGTCCAGATAGCTGTGCGAGTCGGTGGGCTTGTAGTAAATGTCCGTCACTAGTCTGTCTCCTGTGATGGAGATGGTGAGGTCCAGAAACGGGAGGGAGATGTCAGAGAAAGTCCAGGTATATTTAAAGGCAGGATGGAAATTGGAGGTGAAGTGTATGAAGTCAGTGAGTTCTGCATGGGTGCAAGAGGTAGCACCAATGCAGTCGTCGATGTAGCGGAGGTAGAGTTCGGGGATGGGGCCAGTGTATGTCTGGAACAGGGATTGTTCGACGTACCCGACAAAGAGGCAGGCGTAGCTAGGGCCCATGCGAGTGCCCATAGCTACGCCTCTGGTTTGGAGGAAGTGGGAGGAGTCAAAGGAGAAGTTGTTGAGGGTAAGAACCAGCTCTGCTAGGTGGAGGAGAGTGTTGGTCGATGGGGATTGGCTGGTTCTACGGTCGAGGAAGAAACGGAGGGCTTCGAGACCATCCTTGTGGGGGATGCAGGTGTAGAGTGACTGGACATCCATGGTGAAAATGAGGGAGTGGGGGCCTGGGAACCGGAAGTTATCCAGGAGATGGAGAGCGTGTGAGGTGTCTTGGACGTAGGTGGCGAGGGATTTAACCAGGGGGGATAGGATGGAGTCGAGGTAGGTAGAGATAAGTTCGGTAGGGCATGAGCAGGCAGAGACAATGGGTCTGCCGGGACAGTTGTGTTTGTGGATTTTGGGTAGGAGGTAGAATCGGGCCGTGCAGGGCTGGGGAACTATGAGATTGGAGGCACTGAGGGGTAAATCGCCGGAGGTGATGAGGTCGGTGATGGTGCTGCTGATAAAGGTCTGGTGTTTATGGTCCAGGGATAGGTAGGAAGAGGTGTCTGATAGTTGTCGTCTGGCCTCGGTGCGGTAGAGGTCAGCACGCCAGACTACCACAGCCCCTCCCTTGTCAGCGGGTTTAATTATTAAGTCCGGGTTGTTGCGGAGTGAGTGGAGGGCCTCCTCCAGTGCCATAGTGAGGCCCGCCGGAAATTGGAGGAGCAGCACCTCATATTTCGCCTGGGCAGTTTGCAGCCCGGTGGTATGAACATCGACTTCTCCAACTTCAGATAGCTCCTCTGTCCCTCCCTTCCCCTCCTCCTTCCCAGATCTCCCTCTATCTTCCTGTCTCCACCTATATCCTTCCTTTGTCCCACCCCCGACATCAGTCTGAAGAAGGGTCTCGACCCGAGACGTCACCCATTCCTTCTCTCCCGAGATGCTGCCTGACCTGCTGAGTTACTCCAGCATTTTGTGAATAAATCGATTTGTACCAGCATCTGCAGTTATTTTCTTATACTACTGAGCATCTACCCGATCTATTCCTCTCACAATTTTATACACCACAATAAGATCACCCCTCATCCTCATGCGCTCCAAGGAATAGAGTCCCAGCCTACGCAACCTCTCCGTATAGCTCAGACCTGCTAGTCCTGGCAACATCCCAGTAAAATCCTATTATTATCCTATTATTAAATATTTTGTGGCCATCATTGATGCTTTTGGTTTTGTAGGAATGTAATTTGTTTACATTCCTCACCATGTGGATCAAACCATACAAGATGTTACAAAGGAAGTGTAGATACAATTTTTGTTCATGGTCTTGCAGTGCACGTAACAAAGGCTGTGGATCCTCCACATTTCACCGCCAACTGCACTTCACAAAAATGTCACTAGTTGCAAACAGTGGCGACACAGTGGCGCGGCTGGTAGAGTTGCTGCCTCACAGCGCCAGAGACCCGGTTTGATCCTGAACTCGGGTGCTGTCTGTGCGGAGTTTGCACATTCTTCCTGTGACCACGTGAGTTTCCTCCAGGTGCTCCGGTTTCCTCCCACATGCCAATGACGTGGTTTCTGTAAATTGCCCCTGGTGTGTCGTAATGTGAATGAGAAAGTGGGATAACATACAACTTGTATGTAGGGGGGGATCGATGGTCGGTATGGACTCGGTGTGTCAAAGGGCTTCTTTTCACACTGCATCTTTAGACTAGAGAGCTTTGCTCATTGAATGTTCTATGATCATTGAAGACAATTGAGAAATGAAAGCTCTCCTACGCTCTTTCCCATTTTGATAGTTAAAAATGATCAAGTCCTTATTTAAGATGTAAATTTAGTGAAGTGGAAATGCAGCAAACTTTGTTGAATCAGGCCAAATCTTTCCCCGAAATGCAAATTTCAGACGAGGAAGCAAAGAGAAGAAAAGCCAACAATTGCAGATTTTTCTACTTTTTTGTTCCAATTCTGGAATAAGTGGAAACAAACTATAAATGTTGAAACAAATCTGTCATGTATTAACATCACTGCTGATTCACATGCTCTCAAAACTTTCCACATAAAACTACTCAAACCAGATGAGAAAAGGGAAAACTTGGACTTGTCTTCAAAAAAGATCTCTCAAAAGAATGTTCCTGCAGATTTTTTGGTTTAAATACCAAGTCAAAATTAAACGCCGTCAAAATTTGATTTTGTGCAAAGGATGTAGATTCTATGCAACAGCAAAATCACAGTATGGCCAAGAAAATCATATTTCTGACACAAGCTCACTTGTAAGAATCAAGAGCGGACAATCAGTTTGTTAGTATATCAACTTATTAGGATTACTCCATCCATCTACAAATCAAACCCTCCTCAATCCCTATCATAAATTCGTGTTCATAAGTTATAGGAGCCCATCAAGTCTACTCCGCCATTCTATCATGGCTGATCTATCTTTTCCTCTCAACCCCATTCTCCTGCCTTCACCTGGAACCCCTGATACCCGTACTAATCAAGAATCTGTGCCTTAAAAATAACCAATGACTTGGCCTCCACTGCTCATGAACAAGAATTAAATTAAAAACAAATGTTTCAGACAAGTTAGTCAAAAATATTATGAAGATAAATTGTCAAATATCCTTAGATATAACAGGCAATTACGAGCAATAATATCACATGGGTTCTTCTAAGGCAGAGCTGTTGTTAAGTGGAGACACAAGAGACTGCCGATGCTGGAATCTTGAGCTAAATATAAACTGCTCAGGAGGTCAGGCAGCACCTGTGGAGGGAAATGGTCAGACGATATTTCACAGTGCATTGTTTAGCGATAGGGCATGAAAATGGACCTGTCGGCCCATTGAGTCCACACTGACCAACAATCATCCATAAACTAGATCTACCTTATCCCAGTTTCTCATCCTACACACAAGGGACAATTTACAGAAGCCAATTAATGTACAAACCTGCATGTCCTTAGAATGTGAGAGGAAACTGGAACACCTGGAGAAAACCCATGTGGTCACAGGGAGAATGTACAAGCTCCATATCGCCAGCACCCAAGGTCAGGATCGAACCCAGGTCTCTGGTGCTGCAAGGCAGCAACTGGACCACTGTGTCGCCATGCCACCATAGAACATGTCAGGATTAGATTGATGTAGAGGGGAGAGAGCCCTCACCTCTTTCTAACACCTATCAGTCCGACGAAGAGTCCTGACCCGAAATGTTGTTTAGTTTAGTTTCGAGATACAGCGTGGAAACAGGCCCTTTGGCCCACCGAGTCTGTCCCGACCAGCAAACCCCGCACATTAAAACTACCCTACAAACTCGGGACACTTTACATTTATACCAAGCCAATTAACCTATAAACCTATACGTCTTTGGAGTGTGAGAGGAAACCGAAGATCTCAGAGAAAACCCATGTAGGTCACGGGGAGAATGCACAAACTCCGTACGCACAACCCCCATGGTCAGAATGGAACCATGGTCAGAATGGAACCAGGGTCTCTGGCGCTGTAAGGCAGTAGCTCTACCCATTTCCTGCCCATTCTCTCCATTGGATGGATATTTTATCCGTCAATCCAACTCTATCCATTGTCTGCCCATTTCCCTCCACAGATGCTGCTTGACCGCTGAGTTCCTGCAGCAGTTTGTTTTTCTTGAGCTGCTGTTAATCAATAGATAATAGGTGCAGGAGTAGGCCATTCGGCCCTTCGAGCCAGCACCGCCATTCACCGTGATCATGGCTGATCATGCACAATCAGTACACTGTTCCTGCCCTCTCCCCATATCCCCTGAATCCGCTATCATTAAGAGCTCTATCTAACTCTCTCTTCAAAGCATCTAGAGAATTGGCCTCCACTGCCTTCTGAGGCAGAGAATTCCACAGCTTCACAACTCTCTGAGTGAAAAAGTTCTTCCTCATCTCCGTTCTAAATGGCCTACCCCTTATTCTTAAACTGTGGCCCCTGGTTCAGGACTCCCCCAAAATCGGGAACATGTTTCCTGCCTCTAACGTGTCCAATCCCTTAACGATCTTATATATTTCAATAAGATGCCCTCTCATCCTTCTAAATTCCAGAGTATACATGAATTGAATTGAATACGTTTATTGGCCAAGTATGTGGAATGTGCCTTGGTGCTCCGCTCACAAATGACAACACAGACATACAGTTAACAATTAGGAATAAAGCATAAACACATCAAAACAATAAGGATACAACATTACGGTCTAAACATGTAGGTGAAAATAAACTAGAGCAAAAAAGACTACAAACTTTGGTTATTGAATAGAACTACCACTCGCGGAAATAAAAGCTGTTTTTATGTCTGGCTGTGGCTGCTTTGACAGTCCGGAGTCGCCTTCCAGAGGGAAGTGCTTCAAAGATTTTGTGGCGAGAGTGAGAGGGTTCAGAAATGATCTTGCCCACTCACTTCCTGGCCCTTGCAGTGTACAGTTCGTCAATGGGGGGAAGGTTGCAGCCAACAACCTTCTCAGCTGATCGAACGATCCGTTGCAGCCTCCGGATGTCGTGCTTGGTCTGGAGAGGTCATTGATATCTGGTTGGAGAGAGAATCAATTTATGGTTGGTCAGAGGAAATGGAAGGAGATGGGGTGGGAATGTGGGGCAGAATAAGATAAGCTGTGCGTTTCTTGCATGCCCCACAGCCTCCTAAATGTCGTGGTACACAATAAGTTTCTAATTTGTGAAGTTTACCTTCTAACAGTATCATCTAATCTGATTCATTATGTGAGAAATTGCTTATTGAAAATCATACTTCTTGGATCAAGAAAAATCAACCTCATTACTATTAATTTCCTTTTGAATATTTGCAACAAATTTGGGAAATGGAATGGCTTCTTCTTTCTAACAGGGATTCTAACAGTTCACTGGAGCTAGGTTCCACACCTTCTCATTCTCCCAGACATTTAACTCAACTAATCTGCAAAACTGCAGAGGTCAAAAAGAAAAATCTGATTCTGAGGCTAATTACCTAAATAAGGGCATTGTAATAGATATCATTTGCAAACTTTTAAAGGTGCTTATATTGATTGCTTTACAGTTGATATAAAAAGGGTAGAAGACACAGAATTTCAGTGGATTATATCCGGGTGCTCCAGTTTCCTAGAACACTCCAAAGACGTACAGGTTTGAAGGTTAATTGGCTTCTATAAATTGTAAATTGTCCCTATTGTGTAGAATAGTGTTAGTGTACTAGTAGGCACAGACCTGCCCTGTTTCCATGCTGTATCTCTAAAGTAAAGTAAACTTACACAATCAAATTCTTTCAGAGAATATCCCCATAGGATTGTAAGATGTGTGCCATTGCACATCTTTTGAAGTGGACTCTCAGCAGAGGTTATTAAATCTGGGAATAATGTACAATGAAACTTAGAGCATACGAAATACAGAGCCAGTCAACAAATACCATGTCCCCACTTGGGCCCAGGCTGGTTATCAAAGCGGTTACCAATAGCAACTCCTCTACATGTCAAAAATCATGAAGGAATACTGATTGGTTTTCATCGTTCTTCATGTATTTATATTGATTTGCTAATTATGTTGCCGCCCTAGATGTTGCCGCAGAAGGCTGTGGAGGCCAAGTCAATGGGTTATTTTAAGGTAGAGATAGATAGACTCTTGATTAGTAGAGGTGTCAAGGGTTAGTGGGAGAAGGCAGGAGAATGGAGTTAGGAGGAAGGGATAGATCAGCCATGATTGAATGGCGGCGTTGACTTGATGGGCCGAATGGCCTAATTCTGCTTCTATCACTTTTGACATGACCTTATGACCTATATATAATGACACTTTGCATAGATTCTGTAAAACAAAGAATTTCACTGTGGGATGCCACATGTGATATTAAAGTATAATTTATTCATTCATTCATTCAATGATCAGGTGGATGTTTGCAAACCATCTTTTTGAAATGCTGTAAATCTTGTGTTGAATGTGCTCCCAGGTTGCTGGTGAACAAGGAGCCTTTCAATTCATTGTTGCGCAAACCAATAAATTTCTAATTTGGGGAGCCTTTCGATTAAAACATTGATGAGGAAGCAATTGCAAGATATTTCTAAGTTGTGTAAGATTTGAGAAGTTTTCCCTCATTTGGAAAGCAACACCAAACAAAAGAGCTGCAGTTTGGACATTTTAAACGAGAGACTGGGGCTGATAGCGGAGAAAGGCTGCGGTCAGTTTACCAGGGGATGTCACAATCCGTGGGTCCCAAGATGGCCGCAGGACCTCGTGACCAGCCACAAAAAGTAAAAACCTTACAACCCAGTCTCTAGGTTTCTGCAAAGCCACGGCCAGAACAAAGGATGGGTATTGGCCATGCAGAAACCTACGAAACCAGGTCGGAGTCCAGACACTGGGGCGCTGACATCAGCATACTCACAATGCCCCAAGCCGACCTAAACAGTTCATCTCGGTGAGGGGGCACCATAGCCCATAGAAAACTACCTGGTAGGTGATGGGAAACCAGTTAACACCCATCACCTCACAACGAAATACCAATTAACACTGTCTGGCCATCCCCGGTATCCCCGAACATAAGGCAGATCAGAAGAAAACTCATACATATCTTTTTGAACAAAGAGATTCCAAGATCTGGCGGGAGATAGGACGGGTCAGAAATAGTATAACTGGCCACTACTTTTGGGTGAAAAAGTTAAGTCAACTGAAGTCAAGAAGAGAGTCAGAAGGAAGTCAAACGAATACAGGAGGAAGAAACGACAGGCAAGAAGAACGGATGCAAGAGAGAGGAACAGGCACGCAACTCGAGAAGAAATACTGCAGCACGAACAGCCAGTAACCCCAGTAATAGCCCCATGGTGAGCATGTACTCCAAATCCTACATATCCTGGACATAGTTTAGTGTAGAGGGGAGGGTGGTTTGAATAAACGTGGGTGTGTAAAAGAGTGTGTGTTGGTCAATTTTGCGATGTGTCGTACGTTCCCCATCTTACAGTCGTGTATATGTCTTATAGAACTGTGTGTTTTATGATTCATAGTTATAAGTATTCGTGTGATTCGGTATGTGTTTTATAGACATGTATTATAGAACTGTATAAGTATTCATGGACAATAGTCCCAAGCGCTGAATAAAAGCCTTTTCATTTAAACCCTGGTTTTAAAATCTGGTCTGGTGGAATTTTTCTGCACTATAAACGCTCCTGCATCTAAGTCCAGTGTCTAGAACCGTAAGGGGTGAGTGGGTCGAACCACTCACGGGGAACCAGTGTGCGCGGCCTGGTCAAGGGATCAGAGCAAGGCACGGGGACCTTAGGTTGGGCGAAAGCTCGGCGCAGAAACCCCTTACAGTTGGGATGGTGTGTGACTAAGATGTGATGTGGTGCCGGAACTGAAGGAGGGGACTCTTTAAGAAGACCACAATCTTAAATAAATACTTTCGCTGATCATGGGGATAACAAAATTAAAACACCACATGGAAATGTCCTGCTAACATTTCAACTCTAGATTTCTGCTCAATTGTTCACACCAGTTCTAATTTCTGTAAGCAGCATGTTTAGTATTAGTGGCATGACTTCACTGAACAGTTCCAGGAAACTTAGTAGCATTGTACAATCATAATCAATGACCCAGAGGAGCAACTTATATAGCTGAGAACAAAATATCACACATGGTGCCGTTCTGAAATTGCTGCCTTGAGAGGTAAATCTGGGCATGCTATTAAAATATTAAAGAAAATTAAATAACGTTTAAACATGAAACACTTGGAGCTGGGACAGGCATCACCACCTTTCTGAGAATATGTTTGGCTGTGGAATAATTTGTCAGCAGAACTTTGGCAAGTTTTCACTGGATACCCACAGGCATAATCCATCTGCAGCAACATGATGTCAGTGGAACCAAAGGAGGAAGAATGTTCAAAATAGATTTCATTTGGGGTTGAAGATATAGACACAAAAAGCTGGAGCAACTCAGCAGGTCAGGCAGCATCTCTGCCTGAAAAGGAATAGGTGGCGTTTTGGGTCAAGATCCTTTTCAGATTGAGAGTTGGGGGAAAGGGAAACAAGATATAGGTACATTGAACAAATGAATAAAAGATACAGAAAAAGCAACGATGATTAAGGTGTAGCCCACAATAGTCCAATATACACCATATACAGACAGTTAAACTCAACAGGACGACAGTGAAACTAGTACGACGACTAGGGTGGGGGAGGAACCGGAGGGGATGGCGGAGAGAGAGGGTTACTCGAAATGAGAGAAAACCGTTCATACCACTGGGTTGTGAGCTGCCCAAGCGAAATAAGGGGTGCTGTTCCTCCAATTTGCATCTGGTCCTTGTTTTCAGAGATGCTGCCTGACCCGCTGAGTTACTCCAGCTTTTTGTGTCTATCCAGTATAAACCAGCATCTGCAGTTCTTTCCTACATATAAAAACTGTTCACCTCTGAGCAGATGAGGCCTGGGTGCGTGGTCAGTGGTGGGAGGAACTTGCCCAGACCGACACTGAATGTGTTCGTCTTTGGATGGACTGGAAAAGGGGAAAGCCTTTCTCCTTTGGCCAACGGTCTGTACAAGGCATCACCCCAGAGCTGTTCTCTTCCGGGTCTCAGTGATGCTACAGGCACACTGTGGGAGGTTTCCCTACCAAACACTACTCTGAAAACTATGAGCCAAGCTGTGGTAAATACAAAAGTTTAGCATGGCCGACTCCAACTAGCTCTCTTTCAACTGACTCAACAGCACACACACAATGTATAAGAAAATAACTGCAGATGCTGGTACAAATCGATTTATTCACAAAATGCTGGAGTAACTCAGCAGGTCAGGCAGCATCTCAGGAGAGAAGGAATGGGTGACGTTTCGGGTCGAGACCCTTCGTCAGACTGATGTCAGGGGGGCGGGACAAAGGAAGGATATAGGTGGAGACAGGAAGATAGAGGGAGATCTGGGAAGGAGGAGGGGAAGGGAGGGACAGAGGAACTATCTAAAGTTGGAGAAGTCGATGTTCATACCACTGGGCTGCAAACTGCCCAGGCGAAATATGAGGTGCTGTTCCTCCAATTTCCGGTGGGCCTCACTATGGCACTGGAGGAGGCCCATGACAGAAAGGTCAGACTGGGAATGGGAGGGGGAGTTGAAGTGCTCGGCCACCGGGAGATCAGTTTGGTTAATGCGGACTGAGCGCAGGTGTTCAGCGAAGCGATCGCCGAGCCTGCGCTTGGTTTCACCGATGTAAATAAGTTGACATCTAGAGCAGCGGATGCAATAGATGAGGTTGGAGGAGGTGCAGGTGAACCTTTGTCTCACCTGGAAAGACTGTTTGGGTCCTTGGATGGAGTTGAGGGGGGAGGTAAAGGGACAGGTGTTGCATCTCGTGCGGTTGCAGGGGAAAGTGCCTGGGGATGGGGTGGTTTGGGTAGGAAGGGACGAGTGGACCAGGGAGTTACGGAGGGAACGGTCTCTGCGGAACGCAGAGAGGGGAGGGGATGGGAAGATATGGCCAGTGGTGGGGTCCTGTTGTAGGTGACGGAAATGTTGGTGGATGATATGTTGGATCCGCTGGCTGGTGGGGTGGAAGGTGAGAACGAGGGGGATTCTGTCCTTGTTGCGAGTGGGGGGAGGGGGAGCAAGAGTGGAGCTGCGGGATGTAGAAGAGACCCTAGTGAGAGCCTCATCTATAATGGAGGAGGGGAAGCCCCGTTTCCTGAAGAAAGAGCACATCTCGGAAACCCTAGTGTGAAACACCTCATCCCGGGCGCAGATGCGGCGTAGACGGAGGAATTGGGAGTAGGGGATAGACTTTTTGCAGGGGACCGGGTGGGAAGAAGTGTAGTCCAGATAGCTGTGCGAGTCAGTGGGTTTATAGTAAATGTCCGTCACTAGTCTGTCTCCTGTGATGGAGATGGTGAGGTCCAGAAACGGGAGGGAGATGTCGGAGATAGTCCAGGTATATTTAAGGGCAGGATGGAAATTGGAGGTGAAGTGTATGAAGTCAGTGATTTCTGCATGGGTGCAAGAGGTAGCACCAATGCAGTCGTCGATGTAGCGAAGGTAGAGTTCGGGTATGGGGCCAGTGTACGTCAGGAACAGGGATTGCTCGACGTGCCCGACAAGAGGCAGGCGTAGCTAGGGCCCATGCGAGTGCCCATAGCTACACCTCTGGTTTGGAGGAAGTGGGAGGAGTCAAAGGAGAAAAAGGACACACACAATGGACTTGTTCCTTGCATCCTGTTTCCTAGCTGTGGCCTACTATGTGCATTATTGGCAATAATACACAAACTGATGGATAGAGAAAGAATCAATTATGCATTTCACCATGACTGATGTTACCACCTCTTCATGCTCTGTGTATTACACACCTGTACTTGTGATGCGAATGGAAAAGTCTGATCAGACATACTCTCTGGAGATACAGATACAGCACTGAAACAGGCCTTTTTTTCAGCCCACCGAGTCCGTGCAGACCAGCAATCACCCCGTACAATAACACCATCCTGCACACTAGGGACGATTTTACAATTTCCCGAAGTTAATTAACCTACAAACCTGCACGTCTGGAATGTTGGAGGATACAGGAATACCCAGAGAAACCCCACGCGGACACAGGGGGAACGTATAAACTCCATACAGACAGCACCCGTAGTCAGGATCGAACCCCAGTCTCTGATGCTGTAAGGCAGCAACTCTACTGCTGCGCCACTCTTTCCCCTCTCACTTTTTTTCCTTTATGCTCAGGCAGACAGTAAGGTACTCTCAATTCATTTTATACATTACATCATTCCCAGGCAACTGTGGCAAACAAACAGGGTAGAACCGTCCAACGTCACGATTACTGGAAAGTCAATGATGGATGCCTGTGCTTGGTTCATAATATGGGCATGCCAGAAACATCCGACTGAGTGTGGAAAGTGGCACCATGTGGTTAAAATTATTGAAAAAGACAAATAAATAAGACAATTTTTGATGTCAGAAAGATTATTAACACAATCCAGATTTCAACTATGAGATTGGCCAAAAGAACAAAGATTGACATTTGCAATTAAATGGATCTTGATGGAATTATAGAAGATGAAAAAGATGTTTGTTGCTTCTACTGATGTAATGAAATAATCATCTGAGTTGGACCATCTGATTATATTGGCCTTCTTGGCAACAACCATTTGCTGAAGAACTCCATGCTTGCATTCAATGAAAATTTACTGTTCTTGTCAGGAAAAGAACATATATTCCATTGCTATCAACGTAACAGCAGAGCTGGAATGTCTCCACATGGTCTTCCAGGAAGGAAATTCATCATCGTACTAGGAAGTTTAACTCTTCAATCTTATTTTCTCCATTGAAATACATGAACTTGGCATTTTCTAGAAAAACCCAACGGCTTGTATATAACTACAAATAGGTTACGTAGTAACACCAGGACATTGGTGCAGCAGTAGAGCGGCTGCTCATGGCACCAGAGACCCGGGTTCGATCCTGACCTCTGGCGCTGTCTGTGTGGAGTTTGCACGTTCTCTCTGCGTGACCACGTGGGTTTCCTCTGGGTGCTCCAGTTTCCTATCACATCCCATTGCCCCTAGTGTGTAGGATGCGAAAGTGGAGTAACATAGAACTAGAGTATGGGTGATCATTGGTCGGTATGATCTCAGTGGGCCGAAGGGCCTGTTTCCACATGCGTTACTCCAATACCTTGCGGCTTTTTTTCTAAGATATTATTCCTTTGAGCACAGGCGGCTGAGAGGTGATCTTATATAGGTGGATAAAATCAAATCATGAGAGGAATAGATAGGGCTAATGCAGAAAGTATTTTACCCAGGGTAGTGGAATCAAGAATTAGAGGACATAAGGTTTAATGTGAGAGGGGCAAGGTTAAATAGGAACCCGAGGGGCAACTTTTTCCACTCGGAGGATGGTGGGGGTATGGAACGAGCTGTCAGGAGAAGTAGTTGAGGCAGGCACAAGAACAGTAATCAAAAGACACTTGGATAGGTACATAGAAAGGAAAGCTTTAGAGAGACACGGGTCAAATGCAGGCAAAGGGTACTAACTTAGATGGAGTACCGTGCTTGGTGTGGACAAATTGGGCCAAAGGCTTGTTTCTGTGCTGTATGATGCTGCTTCTAAATAGATATCTAACTTAATGGTTCAATGCAATAGTTCAATGGTGCTTTATTTGTCACTTGTGACAAATTCTATTTGCATATTTACACAAGTGGGCGCCGCCATAATTTGGCTCAATTTCCACAAGTCCCACGTCCAGTCCGCCCGCGCACTCAATCTACTGGAGCAGTTCCCCATCCAGGTAAGCCCCAGGCTCCTGCAGGGCCTTCCTCCATCACCTTCGACTAGATCGGCACGTGAACCAACGTCCCTCTCCTCGCCCGGCCATCTTTGTGCCCCGGGGTGCCTTCTGCAGCCGACCTTGAAGGCGTTGGAGGCAATACCCCGTTTCACCCTTTTACCTTTCTTCTTGCGTGCTCTTAGAAATAATACAACCACCAGCTCTCTGCTCTGCAGCAGCTCCTCTTGGGCAGCCACTTGCTCAGTGTTTGGTGAGTGTTCTGTCCCTATTCCCCATTGTCTTTCTCCTTACACTCTTGGGAATTGGCCTAGGGAACTCACTCCTGATATACTGCGTTGCATAATTATTCAACATGTCATTTAACATTTGAGTTCTTGAAAGCTGTCAAGATATAGTAGGTTAAACACGAGCTGGAAAACACTAAAAACTTTCTCCTTACCCTCGCATTCTTGCTGAATGAAAGTGCGCACTGTTCAATTTACCGTGCAACTTGTAACATTCTAGCAAGCCAGTGTGGTAAAGAACTACATAAACAAACATTTGGTTATATTGGCTGGCATTAAATGAACATGCCTTTTTATATAAGCATAGCATCCGCATTAATATGTAATGGCCTCGAATCGAAGATTCCAGCAGCCTGGCCAAAGTTGATTAATGGGAAAGAAATTTGGGTTTAGGAGCCAATTTAAAATTAATTAATAGCAAAAAAAAAGATGGAATATAAAAATGTATGCGCTGAGAATACATTACAGATTCCTAACTAACAAGTTGGGGGGTAGGGAGGGGGGTTAAAAAAACACCATAATACTGAGAAAACTGGGTGGCCCATTAGTTTGAGCAAACTGCCATTTACTGCAGCCCACACAAATGGAATGAAATTCTCTGGTCTGAAGATTAATTATGAGACATCTGTCCTACTCAAAGAGTACACAAATGTTTGCCTTTCTCTTTCTTTAAATGTAATTTTAGTTTAGTTTCGAGATACAGTGCAGAAAACATATCTTTGGCCGACCAGTCCGTGCTGACCAGTGATTACCCCATACACTGACACTATCCTACACACTAGGGGCAATTTACAATTTTTACCAAAGCAATTAACCCACAAACCTGCATGTCTTTGGAGTGGGGGTGGGGGGGAGGGGGGGGGGGGGGGAACGGGGGGACTGGAGCCACCTGGAGAAAACCCAAACAGTAACAGGGAGAATGTACAGACTCCGTACAGACAACACCCATGGTCAGGATAAAACCTGAGTCTCTGGCGCTGCAAGGCAGCAACTCTATCACTGCACCACTGTGCTGCCCAAAACAGTCTCTTTCAATTTCTTTAAATTGTGTGGTTATTTTGTTCCTTTACTTTATTCATCTGTTCTGATTGAGATTGAATTGTACTTTTATCAATTTCGTTTGAGCATGTGTCAATGATTTCTTGATTTTCTGTTAACATTGCTCATGTGCACTCAGGCATTAGATTCATTATTTAACCAGCATTTTATTTTCCTCTTACCAGTACTCAGCTGCTGCCTTTTACTTGCTTTTGAATGTGCATTCACAGTGAATTCTCTGGAAATTGACAGAAAGCAGATTTCCGTTGGATTGAGGTAAACTGAATAAATATTTTAGTTAATTCAGAAAATAAAACCTAACTGACATGGATCTGTTCCTCATGTTAACACTGCACTGGGCCACATGGTGGACCGAAGGTTTTAGCAACTGGTACTCTGAGAACACTTGGGATGTGATTATTATTGCTCTAATTGTCACATTGTTTGCAATGTAGAAACACGGAAATGCTGATGTTGGTTTACCAAGGAAAGACACAAATTGCCAGAGTAACTCAGCGGGTCAGGCAGCATCTGAAGAATCTGAAGGAGGGTTCTGACCCAAAACGTCACCTATTCGTTTTCTCCAGAGATGCTGCCTGATCCGCTGAGTTACTCCAGCATTTTGAGTCCGTCTTTGGTATAAACTGACATCTGCAGTTCCATCCTATACTTGGATAGGTGATGTTTCAGTTCGGGACCTTTCTTTAAACTGCATCAGTCTGAAGAAAGATCCTGACCTGAAACGTCACCTCCCCATGTTCTCCAGGGATGCTTCCTGACCAGCTGAGTTACTCCAGCATTTTGCGTCTTCACAACATTTGTAACGTTCCTCTGTATAAACAGATCAGGTTATTAGACTCTTCCTCAGTTATCAGAATTAATTTTCTTGCATATTTTGTTCTGAGTGCACACAAGAAGAAATGTACCATTTATCAGTTGGTTATCTTTGTGCAGCATAACAAAATACAAAGTTCATCATGATTCTAATAGTCCCCTTTAATTACCTGCGTTTAGACCGTCTTTAAAAATTACAAATCTGACTACCTCCAAAATGGCTGTCCTATTTTTTGAACCCAGTAAACATTCAGTTTTGCAATGATACAATCTATTACTACACTAATGACAAGACTCCCATTTTCTCTCTATTTGTCTGGTCACCAAATATTCTGTCATCACTGTGCCCACGCCTGGAGACTGGATGTGTGCCTGAGATTTGTTACTTTTGTAAGAAGAGAAATGGGAAGAATTCTTGCCAAATCTCCCATTAAACATCAATGGCTGGATGCTACGAAAATTTGTGGAATTGCTCTCCCTCCTGCCTTTCATTTCCTGAACTATTTTGATTGCAACCATAAATAACAATCTAATGGAAAATCAGGAAGGAAGACATTTCCGCCATTATTTATGGAATGGCCAAACAATGGGACAATCTCAAATCTTGTTTCAGAATCTTTCCTAACCCATTAGAGTCATTTGTTTAGATGGACGGTTTAAGTGCATGATAAAACAATGTCCCCTCAAATTACTTTAATGTTTTTATTGCAGTAATCGACTATTGATCTTCACTTTTGAAAAACATCCAGCAATTATGTTCCTAAAAGTTATCTAAGGTATCTATTGTTAAAATAAATATATCACTACAAGGTAATAAATGATCTTGACATTACACAGAGGAAAACTGGATGTTTTCAAGAGGGAGTTAGATTTAGCTCAGGGCGAAAAGGAATCAAGGGATTTGGGGAACAATCAGGAAAGGGGTACTTATTTTAGATGATCAACCATGATCATATTGAATGGCGGTGCTGGCTCGAAGGGTCGAATGGCCTACTCCTGCTCCTATTTTCCTATGTTTCTATGTTTCTACCTCACAATTCTTTTCAATTTAGATGTGCTCAGCAGCTGCCTGTAAAATTAAGTTACAATTACCAGTTGATTGTCAGTGCGCACGACTTTGGGGTCAGTGGTTCAGAGGAGTTCTGGCTGTGAATTCTTGGAGTTCGACTTCATCAGAATGCGTGTCGCTGAGTGCTGGCAGGCACTATCAACACAACTCAATTACCCAACCACACTTAAAGTAGACAGGTGAAGGGCAGCAGTCCCATTACAATCCTTCCCCAAAATGTTGTATTGTCCTGAGATGATAGCCTCTGAGAGTTAATAATACATTAATGAACTGTCTAAATGAAGACCGAGGAAGTCTCGACCGAAACGTCACCCATTCCTTCTCTCCAGAGATGCTGCCTGTCCCGCTGAGTTACTCCAGCATTTTGTGTCTACATTCGATATAAACCAGCATCTGCAGCTCCTTCCTGCACAAGAAACTGCAGATGCTGGTTTACAGAAAAGGACACAAAGAGCTGGAATAACTCAGAGGGTCAGGCAGCATCTCTGGAGAACATGGATCTGTTAGAATCGGCTGGGGACCCTTCTTCAGTCTCCTCTGAAGTCTGAAGACAGTTCTGAGGAAGGGTCTCGACCTGAAATGTCACCTGTCCAGGTTCTCCAGAGATGCCACCTGACCCGCTGAGTTACTCCAGCACTTTGTGTCCAGCTGGGGATCAGTGTACCCAGTTTTGTTTAATTGAACATTTGCTAGTTGTCCTTAAGCAAACCTTCAGGATGTTTATAAACCCATCAATGGAGCCACAGAGTCCTGGTATCGATAGAAAGTCTGTGCTATTCTTTCTGATTTTCCTTCAGACAGTGGGATATGGCAACTGAGCACAAGACCGTTGAGCCATGAAGTGCAATAGCAATATACTCTGCTCGTAATGATCTCTGTCCATGAAGACTCATATGTTTGTGGCAGATTCAGAAAGGACAAGGTTGTGCACTGAAGCTTTTCATGTGTGGCCAAAGGATCTATTGCTACACTTGACAAAGGCTCCAAGAATCCAATAAGTATTTTATTGCTGAGTGAAGTATGAAAGAGACACTCTGAGATCCGTGATTTGATCTGGAAGAGCATGGAAATACAGTGAAGGGGATAAACAAAAGATAGGCACAAAATGCTGGAGTAACTCAGCAGGTCAGGCAGCATCGCTGGAGAAAAAAAAGTCTTCAGACTCTTCTCTCTGACTTAGAATGGTCTGCCCTCAACAGAGGCCTTGCCTTTGTATGCCTCCATCCCCACCTCAATGAGTTCCGTGCCCGCCATGACATAGAGTTTTCTTTCGTTGCCTCCGCCTCTGTGCCTTTTTCCATGTGAAGGAGTCCACGCCACCCCTTGATGACCCCTTCGCCCATCTCCTCTGGTCCCTCTCCTCTTAGACTCTCCCAGACAGCCTTCTACCCTTTTTAGACCAGACTGACGAGGGGTCCCAACCTGAAACGTCACCTGTCCTTTTTCCCCAGCGATGCTGCCTGATCCGTTGAGTTACTCCAGCACATTGTGTCTATCTTCGCTGTAAACCAGCATCTGCAGTTCAATTCTACACAGGGGGGATCAACAGATGTTTTAATTATTTCACAGCCAATCGATGTCATGGGAACACTGGTATTAATTGTCCATCCTTCTTGTCCCTGAGAGGACTAACAAGAGTCAATGCATTGGAGGATGAGGGGTCACACACAGAAATACCGAACCTGATGAATGTGAATAAACCAGATGTGTTTTTACAACACTTTCACAACACAACATGGCTATCCATCTTGATACCAGCTTTTTAATTAAAAATGAAAAATTGCAAAAAACAACTTGAATTTAAACTCCCTCAGTGCAGCTGCAGAGTTGCTGCTTTATAGCACCAGAGCTTTCTGATGAAGTCGAACTCCAAGAATTCACAGCCAGAACGTGGAGGGAATTGGACAGACAAACATTTTGGGCTGGGACCTTCCTTCAAGAATGGAGTGGGGAGAGGAATGTGTTAGGACGACGTGGGGCAAGAGCTGGGAAAGTGATAGGTCGATGAAGATAAGGAGGATCAATTGACAGATGTGCCATATGGCTATTGTTTATTTGTTTGTTTGTATATATATATTTATACATGTATGTATGCATGTATATGTATATAACTTTACTATACTATTTACAGAGTACTATGTTTACATATTCTGTTGGGCAAGTAAGAATGTCATTGTTCTGTTTGGGACACATGACAATAAAGCACCCTGTACTCTTGACTCATGGGGGATGGAAGTGTGGTGATGATTATAAAGGCTGGAGGTGATAAGAGAAGACAAAGAGAATTAACAGGTGGAATGAACTCTCCGACTGTTACCTATAACCTACATAACCAATTCAGAGAGATGGTGTTTTCCCTTTAAGGTCACCTTGCTCCATGATTTTCTATGATGCAATTGGCCATTGGTTTTCTGTGTTTGCTGGAAATTCTTGAATGAATCTAAGCAGGAATGGTTCATTTGGGTGTTTTATTTCTGTCAAAGGATCCAAACCGAAAAAATGCTGAAAGCTGATAGTTTCAAAAGGCCAAGGAACTATGCAGTCACAATGTAGAAATATTTGACACTCCTATATCAATCACTATGCAATTGTATGTAATGAAAATAGCTTGCTCTTGGGTTGCAACTGTCGCTACTTTCAGCTTTCTTTTACCTTTTTATTTGTTCTTGGGGATCATGGAGCTTGGTAGAATAGTGCTGACTGAAATGGCTTTTCATCTGTTTGGCTGGAAGATTGATTTGTAGACCAATTTAAATCTCGCCAAGAGGCTTTAGGCTTTAGTTTAGTTTAGTGATACAGAGTGAAAACAGGCCATTCGGCCCACTGAGTCCACGCCAACTAGCGATCACCAGTGCTATAAAGCTCCATTCTTGAAGGAAGGTCCCAGCCCAAAATGTTTGTCTGTCCAATTCCCTCCACGGATGCTGCCTGTCCTGCTGAATCTCTCCAGCAGTTTGTTTTTTTCAACTCAATAATTCTTTTAAGATGGTGTGAGAGAGTGCTGACATTTTACACAAAGCTCCTCTTAAAGACAGCCCTCCATGAACCAATTTCCTTCTTCTCTATCCGGTCCATCCCAAGACAGTCATTAGATCCACCAATGAAAGTCTCTTGTCATCGTCGCCAAATCAAGGCAAAGCTCAGGACTACTGATCTTTATCAACCCGATGCCACAGTCACAGGTGTTCCTGCACCAGACAGCGGGACGATGTCCAGTCAAGGTGGGGGGACAGCTTTCCTGTGGGGCAGCAAAGAAGGGGGATTCCAGCACCCTCGTGCCCCACTCCAGTATATTTCTATCTGGCATTCAATCACTCAAGAACAAACTTGAAGACCTCAGATCCGTTTTACTGAAGAAACGGCTCATCTCCAAACCTGCTCTACAACCCAAGTGTTTTGCCATTCATCATTTGGAGTCGTCAGGCAATGTCAGGAAACTATTCATCGACTTCACTGAATGCAAGGTGCCATACTTTGGGAAGTCTAACCAAGGCAGGACTTATACAATGAATGGCAGGGTTCTGGGGGCTATGGGAGCAGAAGGATCAAGGAGTGCAGGAACATAGTTTCTTGAAAGTGGCATCACAGGTAGATAGTGTGGTTAAGACAGCACATTGCAGAGGGGTGCAGAGAGGATTTACAAGGATGTTGCCAGGACTCGAGAGCCTGAGCTGTAGGGAGAGGTTAAACAGGCTAGGACTTTATTCCTTGGAATGCAAGTGGATGCGGGGTGATCTTTTAGAGGTGCATTTGATCATGAGAGGAATAGATAGGGTGAATGCACAGAGTCCTTTACCCAGAGTATTGGAATCAAGAACCAGAAGACATAGTTTTAAGGTGATGGGGGAAAGATTGAACAGGAACCCAAGAGGCAACATTTTTTTAATACACAAAGGGCAGTAGGTGTATGGAACGAGCTGCCAGAGGAGGTAGTTGAGGCAGGTATGATCACAATGTTTAAAATACATTTGTACAGGTACATGGATAGGATAGGTTCAGAAGCATATGGGCCAAATGCAGGCAGGTGGGACTAGTGTAGATGGGATATGTAGATCGGCATGGGAAAGTTGGGCCGAAGGGCTTATTTCCACATTCTATGACTCCAAGACATCCTTGGTCCGGTTCTCAAAATCCAGCCTAATCTTTACCTGCCTACTTACCTACGACTGCAACTGCACGGTTATCGTCAGACTGTCCAAGGACAACTAGATTAAAGGTCTCGACCCGAAACGTCACCCATTCCTTCTCTCCCGAGATGCTGCCTGACCTGCTGAGTTACTCCAGCATTTTGTGAATAAATCGATTTGTACCAGCATCTGCAGTTATTTTCTTATACAAGGGCAACTAGATCCCTATGTTCATCTATTTTTCCCACTTTATCTCCACTTAAGGAATATTGTGCCTTTTTTGGCTATTGTCATCCTGCCAAATTGGACAACTTTACATTTGCCAGAGATGCTGCGTGACCCGCTGAGTTACTCCAGCACTTTGCGTCTATCTTTGGTATAAACCAGCATCTGCAATTACCTTCCACACAATTTTGCATGTGTCTACTTTATACTTCAACTGCAAATAAAGTCTAGCCTCACTTACCTTTTAAATCCAGGTTGGTGGCCCGATTTGCATGAAGGCCGCTGTGCTACATGGTGTAAACCCCAAGGGCCAAACGGAAGGTCCTCTCCAGCTGCTGTTCTCAGGATGTTTGTGCTCCAGGGATGCAGTTCGCAATAGATGGTAAATATTGGTTTTGCCAGAGGCATATACATTCCAAATAAAATGGATAAATAAACTGAAACTTAAAATTTCATAAATCCCAACGCTGGACCTTAAAATACTTTGCTAAAGCAGTATAAACTGGCCGACAAGGCCCACACAAAAAGACTGCTCACAGATCCAGTGCCAGGTTTAGAGTTGGAGCAGGAACCTGTTCGTTTGAACGAAGATTTTATAGATGTGAGAAACAGGGTGAGAATTAGTAGTTACTATTTTTAATTATTTATGTTTACAGCAGTGTTTATGACTTTGTAAGTGCTTGCAGGTGCTTAAAAGTGATTTTAATTTTCATTCCTTTCAAAAACAATTAATTAATTTATTAGATGATTATATTCATTTCAATAGTTGTTGCATGTTTTTGAACATCAAGCCTAAATAGGGTGGATGTGGAGCGGATGTTTCCATTAGTGGGTAGAGTCTATGACCATAGGGCGCAGCCTCAGAATAACAAGACATACCTCTAGAATGGAGAGGAGGGGCAATTTCTTTCGCCAGAAGGTGGCAAATCTGTGGCACTCATTGCCATAGATGGCTCTGGCGGCCTCGCCTTGGGTTATGTTTAAAGCAGAGATTGTTAAGATCTTGATTATTAAGGACAACAAAGGTTATGGGGAAAAGGCAGGAGAATGGGATCGTGAGGAAGTATAGATCAACCATTACTGAATGGTGGAGTAGAGCCGATGAGCCAAATGTAATAATTCTGCTCCTATGTCTTATGGTCTTATCACAGGGTTTACAAAAGTTTGGTACTTTGGCATGCATTATCATGGTCCGATTATCTAGTATTAGTGATAATTGATTGTATATTTGTTGCATTGGTGCATTTAATGTAGCTGTAAAACTGCAGCAGGGAAGACTTTAATTGTTCTGGTCCTGGTGCCGATGGCAGTTAAACACTCTTTTGAATAGGTGACCTTCTCATACATTCTCCACCAATTTATTTGATCTGTTGGTGAAGGTAAGTGATCAAAGACAGTGTTTCAAACAACTGAGTCTCTGAAATTCACTTTGACCCATTCCTTTCTCCATGCAACGAGAGAAATGGAACAAAACCCTCAATGATGCAAAGTGATCCGAATATGCACAGCTCCAGTACAGAATGGGTCCCTGTTGCTTAGCAGAACATTGAGGGACACAAGGACATAAGGAATAGGAGTAGAACTAGACCTTTCGGCCCATCAAGTCTGCTCCACCATTCAATCATGACTGCTCTTTCTCTCCCTCCTAACCCCATTCGTTTCGTTGGGTTGCTGTTAATTACTTAAATTATTGCATCATATGGGAGGCGCATTCCCAATCTCGTTGTACCCCTGGGTACAATGACAATAAAGATATATTGTATTGTATTGTATTGTATTGTGTTCTCCCCATAACCTCTGACACCTATACTAATCAATAATCTGTCTATCTCTGCCTTAAAAATATCCACTGAATTGGCCTCCACAGCCTTCTGTGGCAAAGAATTCCATAGATTCACCCCCCTCTGACTAAGGAAATGTCTTCTCATCTTCTTCCTAAAAGAACGTCCTTTAATTCTGAGGCTATGACCTCTAGCCCTAGACTCTCCCACTAGTGGAACCATCCTCTCCACATCCACTCTATCCAAGCCTTTCACTATTCTGTATGTTTCAATGAGGTCCCCCCTCATTTTTCAAAACTCCAGCGAGTACAGGCCAAGTGCCAACAAACGCTCATCATAGGCTAACCTACTCATTCCTGGGATCGTTCTTGTTAATCTCCTCTGGACCCTCTCCAGAGCCAGCACATCCTTTCTCAGATATGGTGCCCAAGGGTTCCAGGAGGGAGTTCTGACTCAATGTGTGATCACAAGTATGCATAGCAGCTTTTATCTACAAACAGCATTTAAAAACCGAGAGCAAATGGGTCTAATTTCAAGGCGATTTTAGTTTAGTTTAGAGATATAGTGCGGAAACAGGTCCTTCGGCCCACCGAGTTTGTGCTGACCTGTGATCATCCTGTACGCTGACACTATCCTACACCCTAGAAACAATTTACAATTCTAACCTAAGCCAATTAACCTACAAATCTGTACATCATTTGAGTGTGGGAGGAAATCAGAGCACCCAGAGAAAACCCTTGCAGTGACAGGGAGAATGAATAAACTCCATCGAGACAGCACCCATAGGATGGAACCCGGTGCTCTGGCACTGTAGGGCAGCTACGCTACCTCTGTGCCATCATACTGCCCCATTTCCTCTATGTATAACTTGTCAAATCCTTAAACAATCTCAATCAGTTCAATTCTCAGTCTCCACCAGTGTTACCATTCCTAATGCAATTAGTATTTTCCAAGATATATTAAATCTCAGTTTTAGCATCCTTTGACCAAATCTTAGAATATTGGAGATACTAGAGTCTGCAGATGTTGGAGTCTAGAGCCAAAAACAAACCCCACCCACAAAACTGTAGTGGAAACTTGATTCTTTGAATCCTATTTAATTCCAATGTCCTTCCAAGAAATTGGAAATTAGATGGATTTACGATCAATGTTCTACATATAAAGTTGACATACAGCGAACCTGCCTTCCTTGGAATCAGTCTCAATCAGTACACTCTGTATGGCATGTACATCCTTTCTAAGCTAAGGAGAGCAAAACTGTACATTGTATTCCAGGTCCGGTCTCGCCAAATCTCTGTTTAACTGCAATAAAGCTTACTGACTCCTGTAATCACATCCATTTGTTACACAGGCTGAAATACCATTTTGTTTTAGTTTAGTTTAGAGATACAGCGCGGAAACAGGCCCCTCGGCCCACCGTATCTGCACCGACCAGCAATCCCCGCACACTTACACTATCCCACACACACACGAGGGACAATTTACAATTTTAACGAAGCCAATTACCCTACAAACCTATACGTCGTTGGAATATGAAAGGAAACTGGAGCACCCTTAGAAAACCTACACAGGTCACAGGGAGAACGTACAAACTCTGTGCAAACAACACCCATAGTCAAGATTGAACCGGGTCTCTGGTCCTGTAAGGCAGCAACTTTTACCACTGCACCACTGTGCCGTCCTATTTGTTCTTCTCAGCACTGGCTGAATCGGCACATTAGCCGATGGTGACCCCCCTGTCCAACTGCTGCCAGGACCTTTACAACATCAACACCAATCAATATCTCATCACATAACACACACTCCAGTTATCAGTCATGCTTTCCAAATGAGATGGTGTCAATTTTACCACGATATATTCCATCTGCTCTGTTCTGACCCACTCAGTTTGCCCATATTGCCCTGTAGCATCTTTACCTATTATTCTGTACTCACATTCCTGTCAAGTTTAATTTTAACAGCAAACTTGGAAATTTGACATTTGGTCCCCTCAGCTACATTGTTGACATAGATTGTGAAAAACTGGGGCCCGTGCATCCCACAGGACACAGCCTGCCAACTTAACGCAGATCTGTTTATTCCGACACTTTGTAGTCTATCCAATAACCAATTCTCTATCCATGTCACACTCAAACCTTATAAACCAACCTCTTATTTATGGAACTCCATCAAAAACTTTCTGAAAATCCAAGTACACTACTTTCACTGATTCCCTCTTATTTAATTTACTCGTCACATCTTCAATTAACTCCAACAGTTCAAATAAACACTATTTACTTTTTTTTAAATCATGTTGACTTTTCCTCATTCTATTATTCCCCTCAGATGTTATTTTATTACATCTTTCATTACTGTTTCCAGTATTTTCCCCACCACTGGTGTTAGGACGTTAGTGGCTTTCAGCTTTCTTTCTCTTTCCCTTCTTAAATAGTAGGGTCATATTTCCTCGTCTTCAATCCTCCCAACAATTCCCAAATCTATTAGTTTAGCATACAGATGCAGCTTGGAAACAGGGTCTTCTGCCCACCGAGTCCACACCGACCATTGATCACCCATTCACACTAGTTCTAGGTTATCCCGTTTTCTCATCCATTCCCTCCACACGAGGGGAAATTTACAGATGCCAATTAACCTCCAAACCCACACGTCTTTGGGATGGGGGAGGAAATCGGATCACCTGGAAGAAATCTCGCGGTCACAGGGAGAATGTGCAAACTCCACACAGACAGCACCCAAGGCCAGGATCGAACCTGGGCCTCTGGCACCTCTACCAGTTGTGCCACTGTGCCGAATCTATAGAATCCTAAAAGATGACACAAGGATCTTCCACCTCTTTTCTCATCTCCACCTCCTGCATCTGAAGCAACATCGGAAAAGTATGGAGCCTCACATATTGTGTGCAGTGTTTGAAAGACCCCCAGGTTAGCTTCATGTATTGAATGGTTGTCAACAACAATCCATCATTTTTTTGAGAGGATAGACACACAATGCTGGAGTGACTCAATGGATCAGACCACATATCTGGAGAAAAGGAATAGATAAAGTTTCAGGTCGAGACCCTTCTTCAGACTGTCTGAAAAAGGGTCTTGACCCAAAACATCAGCTATTCCTTTTCTCCAGAGATGCTGCCTGACCTGCTGAGTTACTCCAGTATTTTGTGTCCGTCTTCGGTGTAAACCAGTATCTGCAGTTCCTTCCTACACATTTCGTTGAGAGGTGCAGACTGCTACTCAAACTACACTCAAAATCTGCCTCCTATATGACGCTTTGTCAATAGACCTATTGGAAGGAAAATAATGTTTGACTGATCTTTTGAAGTTCTTTGGAAGATGTTGCCAGTAGAGGAGAGGAGAGGAGGGACAAACCAGCATTAGGATTTTCAGATTTTTTTTTCAAATCAAGTCCCTTACAAAAACTTGATGAACAAAATTAGAGCACATGGGATTGTGGATAATACACCAGTTTGGATTCAGAGCCGGTTTAAGTATGGAAGTCAAAGAGTAGGAACAAACTGGTCCTTCTCTGATTGGAGGGCTGGCACTGGAACTCTGCTTGGGCCAAAATATTTGCAATCTTTTCAATGAATAATTTCCCTTTTCCAGGATGTCACCACGATGTGAGGGCCTGATATATAGGGAGACTTTGGGCAGGCAAGGGCTTTATATTCTTTGAAGGGCAGAAGGATAAGGGGTGATCTTATAGAGGTGTACAAGATCATGAGGAATACATTGAATATATGCACAGTTGGTGTTAATGTCCAGAATCTGTCACCCTGAACAGAGGAATCAAGAACCAGGGGACACAGATTTAAGGTGAGAGGGGTAAGATTTATTAGAAACCCGAGGGTGTAACTTTTTCACACAGAAGGTGATGAATATATGGAATGAGCTGCCAGAGGAGATAGTGGAGGCAGGTACTATAACATTTAAAATACATTTTTACAGGTTAATGGATAGGAAATGTTTAGACAGATATGGCCCAAATGCAGACAGCTGGGACCAGTGTAGATGGAGCATCTTGGTCGGCATGGGCAAGTTAGACTGAAGGGCCTTTTCCATGCTGTATAACTGTATCTATACAGACAATTTAGCAGACAACTTATGCAAGTTTGTGACGATAACACAAGGTAAAGTGTGAACATGAGTTGGGATGAGAATACAGAGTAAGTTTAAGGGATTATAGATAAGCTGAATAGATAGGCAATATAGTGGTAGATGAAGAGAATGCGGGAAATGTGAAATTATCCATTATTTTGTGAGTGTGTGAGTGGGTGCGTGCATGTTTCCATGCACACAAGGCGCCACTGAAAGAAAAAACTCAGTGCACTGTGCATTTGAACGAGGCAAATGATATATGATCTTCACTGTGGGAGGATTTGAGTGAAGGAGTAAAAATATCATACTGTAGGGAACTTTGGTGAGACCACAGCTGGAGTTCTGTGTACAGTATTGGTCTCCTTATTTAAAATATATATTTGCTACAGAAGTAGTGCAAAGATTCCACAGTCTCTGCAGATTTCCTGTGGTGGCAGGTTGGTTATTTCAGGAGAGATCGAGTTGACCAGGTCTCTAGTCTCTATATTAGAGGAATGAAAGACAACCTCATTCTTAGAAGTCTTAACAGGGTAGATATTTCCCCAGTCCAGAACCAACATATGCTCAGGAGTCTAGGACCAAGGGTTAAAGTCCAGAACCAGGGATTAAAGTCTCAAAGTAAGGAGCAGGCCATTTAAGAAGGATAGAGAAATGTCTCCACTTACGGTAGAAGTAATGCAGTGGTAGAGTTGCTGCTTTGCAGTGCCAGAGACCCGGGTTTGATCCTGACCGTAGGTGCTGTCTGGATGGAGTTTGTACGTTCTCTCTGTGACGGGGTGGAATTTCTCCGGATGCTCCAGTTTCCTCCCACAATCCAAAGACGTACACGTTTGCAGATTAACTGGATTTGGTAAAAATTAATCATTGTCCCTAGTGTTGATTGGGGATGGGGATGATCGCTGGTCGGTGTGGACATGGTGGGCAGAATGGCCTGCTTCCACACTGTATCTCTAAAATCTAAAGTCTAAAGGATGATGAATGTTTAGTTTCCTACCCCAGAGGGCTGTGGAAGGTCACTCATTTCTGCACTCAGGGTTTGATGCCTGCGTTTCTAGTTTACTCTCCTGTGTATCTGTGCTTTGATTTGGCTTAGGAGCTTACCTAACTAGTTTGCTTATCTTAGCATGTAAGAAATAACTGCATAAAAGCTTGATTTAAGGCCTTTTTTACAACAGAGCCAAAAAAAAATCCCTTGAACAGCAACATGCAATCATCTCAGATTAAAGTACCTTACCATATGGTTGCATAATATAAATAATAATCTATATGTTATTGGTGGTGATATAAGTATTCACAGTGGACTTAATGTCAGTGAAGGTCGTGTAGTGTTTCAGGTGCAGGCATTATGACATGCTGTGGTGAAAATAATTCTGAGTAACTTAACACAGTATCCAACAAATGGGAAGAACTTGGAACCATAGTTACTTGGTATAAAGCATAGTTACTTGGTATAAAGTCGTGATTCCTTTTATTAATAAATGTTCAACTATATTTTATTGCCAACATAATTTATTGTGATTTAGGTTCCAACTGCTAGAAACCTAGAACTGCAAAACCTAGAATTATCTTGATTTGGATCCACGCTGATCAATACAACTAAATAATTCAGCCAAAACCTCATCAAATTTAATGAGATGGTCCAATAGATAATTGGCAGCAATTTTACAGCGCTAAGCAGATGCACCTGCAAAACAAATGAATGCTCGTTCACTCGGAGGTAATGTAACTGTCCTTCTTGAGATGTATGCCATTAGAAAGATGAGATGTTTACTGCTTGGTCATTTTTGCCTCCCTTTCTTATTTGTTACCTTCAGATTCAGGTCATTATCTAATAGGAAATTTATGAATTTTCAAACATGGGATAATGCCAAATTTGCTGTAGAACTGCGGGCTATACCAAGAGGTAACAAACAGCACAAACAGCTTTGTCATCTGAAACTAAAATATTGCAGATGTTTAGAAGTTGAAAAGAAAAAGCAATAAATCTTGGAAATGCTTTGCAAGCCAGGTAGCACCTGAGTTTAAATTAGGACCTGCTAATGTTTCTCAAGCCTTGAGGTGAATTTTAAAGGCTGAAAGATTAAAGCAGGACCTGTTCCTGGTGTTTATTATCAATATTGTCTAATGGATGGAGTCTTTCCAACTTTTTTCTGCTTTGATACCCAGTTTTACTGGCAGGACTTCCAGTTAATTAATGGGGTGACAATTTAGCTCAATCACTTCAACTGTCTGGCAGATTGCAGCTTTCTAATGTTGCCCGAGACTTAGCCAGAAATATCTCACTCCTAATAATTCATTGACTCAACAGCCAGCTTCCCCATCAACCAAAGTCTATTCTCCTTCTGTTGAAGCAGCCAGCACTAACACGAAAGCTCAGAAACAGTTTCTTTTGCACTATCAAACCCATTCTGATAAATTCAGTATGTGAATACTTCAATATCATATGGTCAGTTTTTCACACTCAGTGCTTTCCTCATCTCTGATGCATTGGACTTATTAGAAGAAACAAGGAACTACAGGTACTGGCTTACCAAGGAAAGGCAAAAAACACTGGAGTGACTCAGCATGTTAGGCAAGACAAGTGAGTCCGAAGAAAGGTCTCAACCCAAATCATCACCTACCCATGTGTTCGCAAGATGCTACCTGACCCATTGAGTTACTCCAGCATTTTGTGTCTTTCCTGTGGGATTTATATGAGGAGTATTAATACAAGCAAATAGAACTAGGAGTAGGCCCCAAATTCCTCACAACACTTTGCCATTCAATACCATTTGCCTCAAACCTCAACTCATCTGTGTGTCAATTGCAAATTCACTGATCTTTTGAATGCTTATATACCTCTTCCTTAAATACTTCCATCGCTCCAACCTCCTTAGCTTTGAGGTAGAAAATTCCAGAGATTCGCCACACTGTGAGAAAACATTCCTACATAATTTAGCTTCAAATGGCCTCCACCTTATCTTGAAATTATGCCCCCCTTGTTCAGTAGTCTTCTACTGGTGGAAATGATTCATTATTTACTCTTTCAGACCTCTTTAGGGTCTTATATTTTTCAAGAGGATCACCCTTTGTTCTTGTGCACTCCAAAGAATATAGATCTAACTTCTTTAACTGTTTGTGGTATGACAATCCTCTCATCCCAGGAATTGGTCCAGTGAATTTCACATGGGCTGCCTTCAATGTTACCTTATCCGTTCTTAAATAAGGGGACCCAAATCATACCCTGAGCTCCAGGTGCAGCCTTAACAAGAGCAACACTACTCTATTTCTAAACACCAACCATTTTTCAGTAAACAAACCAACACAAATGCATTGTACGCCATGCTTACTGCTATTGGTGTCTGGATATGCTGGGATCTTTAGCTGTTAACTTTTATCAGCAAAACTTAATTTAGTTTTAGGGATACAACATGGAAACAGCCCCTTCAGCCCACGCTGACCAGCGATCACCCATAGACTAGCACTGTCCCAGACACTAGGGGACAATTTGCAGGAGCCAATTAACCTCCAAAGGTGCACGTCTTGGAGATGTGAGAGGAAATCAGAGCACACAGAGGTAACCCACATGGTCACAGGGAGAATGTACAAACTCAGTGCAGACAGCACCTGTGGTCAGGACCGAACCTGGGTCCCTGGCCTTGTTAGGCTGCAACTCTAATGGCTGTGCCGTCCTTGTGAAAATATTTCCTGTTATTATCATCATGACTTTGATTAGAAACTTTTCTACCAAGAGCTTAAGTAACTGCCTCGAACCAGACGTTTGTGGCAGAGTTAGTTCAGGAGCAAACCTTCCAAAGGATGCATACAGAACAGATGACCAGCATTTGAGAATGAACCAGCATTAGGAAAATTGACAAGGGAGAGATAGTGGATGTGGTGTACCTCGACTTTCAGAAAGCCTTCGACAAGGTCCCACATAGGAGATTAGTGGGCAAAATTAGGGCACATGGTATTGGGGGTAGGGTACTGACATGGATAGAAAATTGGTTGACAGACAGAAAGCAAAGAGTGGGGATAAATGGGTCCCTTTCGGAATGGCAGGCAGTGACCAGTGGGGTACCGCAAGGTTCGGTGCTGGGACCCCAGCTATTTACGATATACATTAATGACTTAGACGAAGGGATTAAAAGTACCATTAGCAAATTTGCAGATGATACTAAGTTGGGGGGTAGTGTGAATTGTGAGGAAGATGCAATAAGGCTGCAGGGTGACTTGGACAGGTTGTGTGAGTGGGCGGATACATGGCAGATGCAGTTTAATGTAGATAAGTGTGAGGTTATTCACTTTGGAAGTAAGAATAGAAAGGCAGATTATTATCTGAATAGTGTCAAGTTAGGAGGAGAGGGAGTTCAACGAGATCTGGGTGTCCTAGTGCATCAGTCAATGAAAGGAAGCATGCAGGTACAGCAGGCAGTGAAGAAAGCCAATGGAATGATGGCCTTCGTAACAAGAGGAGTTGAGTATAGGAGCAAAGAGGTCCTTCTACAGTTGTACCGGGCCCTGGTGAGACCGCACCTGGAGTACTGTGTGCAGTTTTGGTCTCCAAATTTGAGGAAGGATATTCTTGCTATGGAGGGCGTGCAGCGTAGGTTCACTAGGTTAATTCCCGGAATGGCGGGACTGTCGTATGTTGAAAGGCTGGAGCGATTGGGCTTGTATACACTGGAATTTAGAAGGATGAGAGGGGATCTTATTGAAACATATAAGATAATTAGGGGATTGGACACATTAGAGGCAGATAACATGTTCCCAATGTTGGGGGAGTCCAGAACAAGGGGCCACAGTTTAAGAATAAGGGGTAGGCCATTTAGAACGGAGATGAGGAAGAACTTTTTCAGTCAGAGAGTGGTGAAGGTGTGGAATTCTCTGCCTCAGAAGGCAGTGGAGGCCAGTTCGTTGGATGCTTTCAAGAGAGAGCTGGATAGAGCTCTTAAGGATAGCGGAGTGAGGGGGTATGGGGAGAAGGCAGGAACGGGGTACTGATTGAGAGTGATCAGCCATGATCGCATTGAATGGCGGTGCTGGCTCGAAGGGCTGAATGGCCTACTCCTGCACCTATTGTCTATTGTCTAATACTGGAAGTCCACTTGTCTGCAAAGAGAGGGTGCATCTTTATCCTGACAAACTCATAGGAACTTTTTGCTTTAAACAAAGATTAAATTCCACATTATTTCTAAATCAGAGACTGCTAGATTTCTGCTAAACGACGATGTTATGGGACACGGTCCAAAATGTATGAAGTTATGTCATAGATTGGCTATGGTCTCATTTCCAGACCGAATGCCCTCGAGGTACTACATAGCCTTTTTCTCCTATGAGCTCTCATTTTCTTCCTGCAATTGCTGACAGACTTGTGTATTTTTGGCATTTTAAAGTTTAATTAATCTGCAACATGTTTTTGCAATGTTCATCCTGAGCAATTTCCTGCCAAATATGAAAATTGTGTTGATTTTATGATTCCAAAAATCCAATGAGATAAATAAATATAGAAACAAAGAACTGCAAATGCTGGTTTATACCAAAGATAGAAATTGCTGGAGAAACTAATCGGGTCAGGCAGCATATCATGAGAAAAAGGATGGGTGATGTTTCAGGTCACGCGACCCTTCTTCAGACTCAAGAACTGATCCGGGTTCGATCCCGCCTATGGGTACTGTCTGTACAGAGTTTGTACATTCTCCCTGTAATCGTGTGGGCTTTCTCTGGGTGCTCGAGTTTCATTCTCACATTCCAAAGCCGTGCAGGTTAATTGGCCTCTGTAAATTGTCCCTAGTGTGTAGGATAGAGCTAGTGTACAGGTGATCATTGGTTGGTGTGGACTTGGTGGGCCAAAGGGCCTGTTTCCACACTGTATCTCTTTAAAAAAACTAGAATACACACATTTGAAACCATATCCAGTCACTTATAATTATTTTTTAATCCAGAGGTTTCACATACACCAGTAGATTGAGTGTGATACAAGCTTCGTCTGGATCCACTGGCATTAATTTCATAAAACAGAGAGAGTGAAAAAGAAGGTATTTCTGGTAATATTAGCCATCTTAACCGCATGGGTGACAGTTTGGAAAATAATAGGATTCAAGGAAATATGGATAAATATTTGGTTCTAAATGGACGTGTTCAGAAGGATAAGATGAACAATTACTTTGTGAAACTCGCTGTCAGCAGAAATATTGGCACTACTATTGAGTCCGATTGAAATCCTGGAATTCTGCTTGTTTGGCTTTTGGAGCAGTGGGCAAGTTTACAAGTAGTTTATTGAAAAGTTGTGATGGTATCAAATCAGACATTTTAAGCTTGCTTCTGGCATATTCTAGGTAACATATCTCCCCTCCCACCTCCCTCTTTCCTTCCACCCTAGTCATTTTACCAGTTCCACAGTTCTCCACGTTGTTTCTCTTGAGATCACACCTTCCCTCGCCAACAATGGACCTACCAGGCAAAGCCCTGCCTCAGATCATTTGTGGCCGCCCCTGATTGGTCCTGGTCTTATCTCACCTCCAGCTCTTCATCTTCCGCCCCCAACCCTCTACTTTCAGTCTGAAGAAGAGTCTCGACCCAGATGTTTGCACCAGTGGGAGAATCTAAAACCAGAGAGAATGGCCTCAGAATAGAGGATTTTCCTTTAGACAACAGACAATAGGTGCAGGAGGAGGCCATTCGGCCCTTCGAGCCAGCTCCGCCATTCAATGTGATCATGGCTGATCATTCTCAATCAGTACCCCGTTCCTGCCTTCTCCCCATACCCCCTGACTCCGCTATCCTTAAGAGCTCTATCCAGCTCTCTCTTGAATGCATTCAGAGAATTGGCCTCCACTGCCTTCTGAGGCAGAGAATTCCACAGATTCACAACTCTCTGACTGAAATTTTTTTTCCTCATCTCAGTTCTAAACGGCCTGCCCCTTATTCTTAAACTGTGGCCCCTTGTTCTGGACTCCCCCAACATTGGGAACATGTTTCCTGCCTCTAACGTGTCCAACCCCTTAATAATCTTATACGTTTCGATAAGATCTTCTCTCATCCTTCTAAATTCCAGTGTATACAAGCCTAGTCGCTCCAGTCTTTCAACATATGATAGTCCCGCCATTCCGGGAATTAACCTAGTAAACCTACGCTGCACGCCCTCAGGAATGAGGAGGAATTTTTTTAGTCAAAGATGGTGAATCTGTGGTATTCATTGCCACAGACGGCTGTGGAGGCCAAGTCATCAGGTATTTTAAAAGCAGAGATTGACAGATTCTTGATTAGTAAGGGTGTCCAAGGTTACGGGGAGAAGGCAGTAGAATCGGTTGAGGGAACGATAGGTCAGCCATGATTAAATGGCTGAATAGACTCGATGAGCCGATTGCCTAATTTCTGCTCCAGTGACTTATGATCTGATGACATCTGAGTCAATCATTAGTTGGTTCAAGACACACACACACACACACACACACACACACACACACACACACACACACACACACACACACACACACACACACACACACACACACACACACAGCAATGTTGGCGATAGACACCAAGTGTTTAGGTAACTCAGCGGGTCAGGCAGCATCTCTGGAGAAAAAGGATGGGTGGCATTTCGTGTCGGAACGCTTCTTCAATCTGGTGATGAAAGGACGATTCAGAATGTTGTAGGTTTTCCTTTCAGATAAGATGTTACTGCTGAGCACCATCTTCATTCTCAGGTGGACGTGCCAATGCTGAGGGGGTTCCTACAGTGCAACCGTGAGCAGAAGTGCGTAATTGCTTGCAAAACATTGAGCAGTCTTGAAAGGGAAGTGAAAGGCACAGTCATTCTTTGTCTGTCATAGTCACAGAAGTCAAATAAAATTCCACCCACTTTATTTTTCTGTACAAATTGATGAACAATAAACATTTAAAACTGCTCTGCCTCTGGTAAGAAAACCCAATCTGTTTATCTTTCTTTTGTTGCTTTTTAAAAAAAACTTTTAGGATTGAGTAGTTTAGTTTAGTTTAGAGATACAGTGCGAAAACAGGCCCTTCAGCCCACCAAGTCCGCACCAACCAGCAATCCCCATACACTTGCACTATCCTACACACTAGGGAGAATTTACCATTTACAGAAGCCAATTAACCTACAAGCCTTTGGAGTGAGGGAGGAATCTGGAGCACCCAGAGAAAACCCACATGGTTACGGGGAAAACGCAGCATCGTTACAATGTAATTCAAAGTTCCTGAATTTTCTTCTGCTTTTAACATTGCATAAGAATGACTAAGTTCCTGCGCAATACTTTGGAGAATTATGCAGCCTGCAAGCACGCACCAGCTGGATGACCAGACATTCATTTTTCACTATTTAGCTAATCTGAGTAGAACACAGATCATGGCCACATATGTTAACTGATGAGTTCTAATGAGAAACGGTGGTAAGTTTTGGTTTGCAAAAATTCCATTTCATCACGAGAGGCTGATACATTTTAAACCAAAGCCAGAAACGTGGTGCCTCTTGTGTACTGTCAAGGTGAGAACTGTTGTATGATTTTACTGGGTTGTATGCAAAACAAAGCATTTCACTCTACCTCGGTGTAGAAAGGAACTGCAGATACTGGTTTAAACCAAAGATAGTCACAAAATGCAGGAGTAACTCAGCGGGACAGGTAGCATCTCTGGAGAGAAGGAATGGGTTGCATTTTGGGGTCGAGACCCTTGAAGGTTGAGACTCCAATATTTTGTGTCTACCTTCAAAGAAAGTTCAAATGTCCAGGTAGATGGGAGGTCAGGACTGCACTCTAGCTGATGAGGCTGCCTGATAACAGCTAGGTACTGCTCCTGAACACTCGTCATGGAAACGGGTCAATTTGCATCCCATGCCCATGTCTGAACTCCCAGTGAATTGAAGTGAAGCAGCACTAGCACATTTCACACAGAAGCCCGAGTAGATCAATGAGACTTTTAGTTCATTTATCTGAACTGAGATTCATCGATGGGCCCATCGGGATAAGTTTAACAATGAATTCTCTCTTCATTCTTTTCATAATCTGGGACTTGCTGAAGAGAAATCTCAAAAGATTTTCACTAGTTGCTGATTTTACCATAAGTACATACATCCGATCAGATAATCAGATGGGAAACTAATTATGATAAAACAAGGTATTTATCGAGATCCTTTAACTAATTTGATTGTAGCAATTCTGAGTGAACTGATAGAAATAGTCCATGTCAGCAAATAAGAGATATTGCTCTTAAAAACCACAATAATTGCATAATGAATCATTGTTAGAACATACTACATTTAAACATTAGCACATCCAGACCTGTGGAAGGCAGATTAAATGCTATTAGCTAATTATGAAATAGAAATTACTGATAATAGGTTGGGACATGCAGTGCCTTGCGTGGTTTCTGACGACACAGGATAGGCCACTACATTGTGCAAACTAGCCTCACTTGTTAGGAAAGATGCTCAATGCATTGTGCGATAAACTTACAAAAGCTACACAAAGAAAAAAATCATCTCTATTTTAACCCAATCTGATCTTTTAAAAGTTTTTGACATGTCATTATTGCCCGTAATTCTGGCCCATATTGCTTGTGGAAGAAATTTTATCAAGCATTAGTGCGAGTGGAGTTTGCTGGATATAGTTTTGGCTTCAAACCATACTGATGACACCTGCAAAATCTAAGATGCGGTACAATTATTTGCATTATATATTAATTGCACTCACCCTAAACGATTTCTCTTTTGACTCTTTTCACTTCCTACATATCAAAGGTGTGGCCATGGGCAATAGGCCTGTCTTTTTGTTGAAGATAGACACAAAGTGCCGGAGTAACTCAGCGGGACAGGCAGCATCTCTTGAGAGAAGGAATGGGTGACGTTTCGGGTTGAGACCCTTCTTCAGACTGAAGAATGTTGGCTATGTGGAACTGTCCTTGATTAAACCTGTTCTGGTACCACTCCCGCAATTCCTTCTCTGTCACATCAACTACTGCATTGATGCCTATTCCTGCAGCCGTGCGGAACTCATTAATTTTATCCTGTCTCACCCTCTCCCTCTTTATACTTCCCTCTCCCCTTGGTCCTGGCACATTGGCTCAACCTGGAACATCAAAAATTCCTTCCCCGTGCCCCCAATTCCCCATCAGATGCTACTCAACCATTTGTTCCTCCAGCAGACTCCTTCTTGCTCCATAGTGTTGCCCTCTGATATCAGCAATGGATAGTTTTCACCTCCATCTGATTTTCAGTTCCAGTATGGCAAAAAATAAAATAAAATCAGACCTGTGGCTCAGACATGGGCAATGCCAGGAATTCAGTGTTGGCTGACAGAAGCAAATACCTCCTCTCTGCGCTGCTTTAAGTTGGAAATACAATACGACAAAATTGCATTAATTAGCTCTGCGGTATTATTCCTAACTGTCAATCGTTTTATGACAGATAGCTCGAAATGAAATATTTGAGGTCAATCAGATTTCCTGCCTTTAGCATAAGCAGGTACAGAATTAAATCATGATAGCAAAAAAAAATTGCATGCCATTTCTCTAACGGCTAGCCAATTTGCAATGTTAACCTTATGCCTGGCAGTAAATTCAAATTCTACTTTTGCCTTTTCACACCCAATATTTATCAATCAATGTGTATGCTTACAATAATTCAATGCATTATTTTCATTTGCTCTTAAGGTCACTTCAATAAAGAAATCTGGTGGCATTACCAAATCTAACAATAAAACAGATAAGTACAATTAATAGGACTTTAGATTTTAGCGATACAGCACGGAAAGAGGCCCTTTGGCTCATCGAGTGGGCTGACCAGCGATCACCCCTATACACTAACACTATCCTACATGCTAGCAACAAGTTACAATTTAATTGAAGCCAATTAACCTACAAAGTCTTCTAGATCATTAACTTACTTGTAGTGAAATGGTGGCAGAGATCTTTGGATGAAAATGCAACTTGGCTTCATTAAGTTTAAAATGGTAAGTTTCCTGATTTAACACTGAATGAATGCATTGAAGCAAAGACATGGAAATTTTAAAGTGAAATTCATGAAATTATTTCTCTAGGCACTGTCTGAAGTGTTTAATAAACTGTGTCTCATAGGAAATGTAACCCACTGAACAGTGACTATCTCAGTCTACAGAAATGCTTCTTAATCTATTTCACAACGGTTTCTAAATCACTGTCTGCTACTAAAACGCTGACATCGAACACAGACACTCTCAGCACAGGAAGAGGCCAGGGAGCTCAGCGGGTCTGTACTGGCTTTTTGGAACAAACCCAGAACTAATCACAGTATCACCTCCTCCAAATAACCTGCTTCTGCTGGATATCTGTTTTCCTTTAGAAATTGTGATAATCCCAGCTTCAGTTACCCTTACGGATATGTCTCAACTTTAGTCCTTAAACTTCCACAACTGGACAAGGCTGTCCTTTCTTCTCACTCTGACCATTCACAATCTAAAAAAATCTCCTCACTCTTCTTGTTCCCATAGAAATAGGTCAAGCATCTCAGTTTTTGCTTTAAAGACCAGAATGCATAGGAGCAGATTTTCGCTCATTCGGCCCATCAAGTCTGCTCCGCCATTCAATCATAGCTGATCTATCCTTCCCTCTCAACCCCATTCTCCTACCTTTTCCTCATAACGTTTGATGCCCTTATTAATCAAGAACCTATCAATCTCCCCTGATGAGTATCAAATGACTTGGCCTCTACGACCATCTGTGGCAATGCAATCCACGGATTCATCACACTCTGGCAAAATAAATTCCTCCTCATCTCCATTACATAAATACATCCTTTTATTCTGCCCTCTGGTCCTCGACTGTAACACTAGTAGAAACATCCTCTCCACGTCAACTCTATCCAGGCCTTTCATTATTTGGTAGATTTCAATGGGATTCCTCCGCATCCTTCTAAACTCCAGTACCTACAAGCCCGAAGCCATCAAACACTCATCAAGCTCAACCCAATCATCCCCGGGATCATTCTCGTAAACCTCCTCTGGACCCTCTCCAATGCCAGCACATCCTTCCTCAGGTGTGGGGCCCAGAACTGCTCACAATATTCCAAATGTGGCCTGACCAGTGCATTATCAAGCCTCAGCATTACATCCTTACCTTTATAAGGTCATAAGGTCATGTGATAGGGGCAGAATTAGGCCATTCGGTCCATCAAGTCCACTCCGCCATTCAATCATGGCTGATCTATCTCTCCCTTCTAATCCCATATTCTAGTCCTCTTGAAATGAATGCTGACATTTAGTCAAACGACTGTTAAATGAACAAGCCAAAGGCTAGGTTTTCTACAGCAAGCCACTCTCCACTGAGGTTCTCAAGCGTTTATGTCAAGGAAGGAGTGCGATACTATAATCTCCACTTGCCTGGATGTGTGCACCTGGTATAACACACAGATGATCAACTCCATCTGGAACAAAACACCCAGCTTGATTGATTCCTCATCGACCAACCTGCACGTGGCTGAGATACCTGCCATTTCCAAATTGTATGTTCATTGCCTTTCATGCGTTTCCAAAAAGGAGAATCCAAAACCATATGCAGATTTCAAAGAATCGAGGAGCCAATGTTTTATAGCTGATGAAAACATAGTTCAAATAGACATCTATTCTGATAATACCATCGATGATTATAAACACATCTTATTTTTGAGATTCTCATGGGTTTCACAATGGAAAGGACTTTTACCTCTTGAGGCACTGCTCAATAATCAGCGGTGAAAAATATCACTTTGCAAATCATTTCATTTTGATGGTGCAGTCACTTCTAATCTGCAAAACCATGAACACAATGACAGCTATGCAAACGAAGATGGTGCCCAGGCCGGGCGACTCCCTGCGTGCTGGTCCCAGAAGTGGATCTGCAAGTACTCATTATATTCTCTCCACTCTTTTATCTGTACACTGTGAACGGCTCGATTGTAATCGTGTATAGTCTTTACCCTGTCTAGGTAGCAAACAACGAAAAGCTTTCCACTGTACCTCAGTACACGTGACAATAAACAAAACTAAAAAACTAAATCTAAATTACGAACATTTGCCAATACCACTCACAAGTATACAACAAGGTTGGGCAAACCTACTGGCCTTTGGATCCGCTTGCAAAAATGTCCGGCAATTTAACAGCCTCAAAAGAATGCATTACATTTTTAATCACCAACCTTTTAAAAAGTTATGTAATGAACACTGCCAAATGCACCTTGGATAATTCCTACAAGAGCGGAAGGACTTTGGGATCTAATCTAATCATGAGCTTTTTGTAAATTGGAATTTAACTTACTAGCTGCTTCTGCAATATTATCCTTAATAAATGCTAATGGACAATTCATTAAGGAGAATGTTGCACAAGTGGCTGCAATTTTCCATTAAATGACAAAACTAGTTATTCCCTCTGCAAGAATTCGTGTCTGATGGCTCATTAGCCACAAGTTTAAATTGATTACTTTGCTTTCTCTTAAATTTGGCACAGAAGGATAACAGGATAAAAATTTGCTTTGACTCACTGTGTGGTGAGATTTCATGTCGCTCATTTTGTCAGATAAGGAACAACAATAGTCAACTTGAAAAGTGAATTCAAATTTTTTTTGTTGCAAAAGCAAAGAACTGCAGATGCTGGTTTATGCACAAAGGACACAATGTGCTGGAGTAACTCAGCAGGTTGGGCAGCATCACTGGAGAACAAGGATAGGTGACGTTTTGGGTTAGGTCGGATCTGAAGAAGGGTCTCGACCTGAAATGTCATCTGCCCATGTTCCCCAGAGATGCTGCCAGACACACTGAGTTGCTCCAGCACTTTGCGACCTTTTGTGCAATATTTTCTTTCCACCCTGGCTTAAAACTAATGTATTCTCCATAACTGGATTTCATACAATTTAATGACAACATCGTATCCCAATTAATGCAAGGCAACTTGCACACAATTCCAATGGTGGTGAGAGCTGCATTTATGCAGCATCAAAGAAGTATGTGCTTTAAGCATGAAATGTGTGTTTTATGGCTATTCTGCTGAGAATAGAGGTAGCTATGTGTTGAATAGTCACAGACCTCACTGTACATATCTGATGAAGTAAGATCACCTAAGAGTGTTGGAAATGAATCCCTGAAAACCACATTTAAGAGCAGTGGTTTAGTTATTGCTGCAATGCAGGTACAATAAGATTCACAGTTACAAAACATTATCTAAAACATTAAATCATCCTTCACAAGGCCACGGCGGCCATGGTAGCACAGCGGTAGAGTTGCTGCCTTACAGCACTTGCAGCACCGGAGACCCGGGTTCGATCCCGACTATGGGTGCTGTCTGTACGGAGTTTGTACATTCTCTCCGTGACCGCATGGGTTTTCTCCAAGATCTTCGGTTTCCTCCCACACTCCAAAGACGTACAGGTTTGTAGGTTAATTGACTTGGTATAAGCGTAAATTGTCCCTAGTGTGTAAGATACTGTTAATGTGTGGGGATCACTGGTCAGTGCAGACACGGTGAGCCGAAAGGCCTGTTTCCGTGCTATATCTGTAAACTAAACTAAATTGAGGTATACAATGAGGTGGAACTTTATTTGCATCCTTGCCACGTATTATTGATTCTCCATTTTCAGAACAAAGACTTGAAATCCCATTGCACCGTTTTCAAACCTTAAAATATTGTTGTATATCTCTTAGGTATTTTAGATTTAGATTTAGAGATACAGCGCAAAAACAGGCCCTTCGGCCCACTGGGTCCGCGCTGCCCAGCGATCCCCGCACACCAACACTATCCTACACCCACTAGGGACAATTTTCACATTTGCCCAGCCAATTAACCTACATACCTGTACGTCTTTGGAGTGTGGGAGGAAACCGAAGATCTCGGAGAAAACCCATGCAGGTCACGGTGAGAACGTACAAACTCCGTACAAACGGCGCCCGTAGTCAGGATCGATCCTGAGTCTCCGGCGCTGCATTTGCTGTAAGGCAGCAACTCTACCGCTGCGCCACCATGCCGCCTACTAGTTTAAATAACTAATAGCAAAACTCAACATAACTATTTGAAAACCAATGTACTTGGGCTCCATTGCACAATGTTGCTTCAGGAACATCAAGCGTTACTGAAAAGCAACGTCCAAGTTTCTCACAGCAGCAATTATGTTTCTTCGTGAGAATGTCCAAAGCCCACGTGCCTATCTATGCCTCAAGCTCATCTGTCTTCCCTACATTTCCTTGCATTGAAATAAATGCAGTTTAATTTATTCGGCCTTTCTCTCTCCCTGGGGTGAGAGAGGTGATAAGGTGACAATAAGATGACAATAGCCACAGTCTATTCCCCAGGGTAGGAGGGTCTAAAACTGGAAGGCCTAGATTTAAGGTGAGAGGGGAAAGATTTAAAGGGGGTACCAAGGAGCAGTTTTTTCACACAGAGGTTGCTGGTACGTATATGGATCGAGCTGCCGGAGGAAGTACTGGAGATGGGTACAATTAGGACATTTAAAAGATACTTGGACTGTTACGTGGATAGGAAAGGTTTGGAGGAATTTGGACCAAGTGCAGGCAAGTAGGAATAGTTCAGTGGTAATGTGATTAGCATAAGCCTCATGAGTGAACCACAACGGTTGTTTTTCAAAACAATCAAATAACTCACAAATGATGACTTGTCCCAACATCACCTCCCTCATTCATCCAGGGACCGCAATATCCCTTCCAGGTGACCTCTCCTCACGCCAACCCCTGTATTCACCTACTACATGCCAGGCTTTGTCCTGCCTCCATCTCTTTTCCAGATTTCTGACCCCTACTGCAATCTGTCAGAAGAATGGAAGCACTAGAGAGAGTTGATGTGGAGAGATGTTTTCACTAGTGAGAAAGTCTAGGACCAGAGAGCACAGCCTCAGAATAAAAGGATGTGCGTTTAGAATGGAGATGAGGAGACATTTCTTTAGTCAGAGGGTGTGAATCAGTGGAATTCATTGGCACAGACAGCTGTGGGTCAACTCATTGGGTATTTGGAAAGCAGAGATTGATAGGTTCTTCCTTAGTAGCGGCATCAAAGGTTACAGGGACGTCAGGAGAAAGGGATTCAGAGGGCAAAATAGATCAGCCATGATCGAATAACTGAGTACACTCGATAGGCCGAATGGCCTACTTTTCTATGCATTACAACCCAAGAAGAATCCTGACCCAAAAAAACCACCTATCCATTCCCTCCACAGTTGCTGCCTGATTTTGTTTAGTTTTTTTCAGCCCCAAAATGTTTAAATCCTTCAAACTGAATGTTGGTTCAAAATGGTGGAGTTGTCTTGGCTCTGATAGCTACAAGTGACGTTTAACACTGGCTTTGTCTTGAGTCTTCCCACAAGGGAATATTGTTGATATTTCTGGCTCTTTCTTGAAAGTATCCAGGGAATTGGCCTAACAATAAAATGTTTTCTCTACTGAAGTTGACACAGTGTTGCATCGGTAGAGTTGCTGCCTCGCAGCGCCAGAGACCTGGGTTCGATCCTGACGTCACCCGATCACCCGGTGCCATCTGTAAGGAGTTTTTAAGTTCTCTCTGTGACCGTGTGGGTTTTCTCCGGATGCTCTGGGTTCCTCCCACATTCCAGAGGTGTGCAGCTTTGTAAGTTAGTTGTCTTCTGTAAATCGTCCCCAGTGTGCAGGATAGAACAAGTGTACGGGTGATCGTTGGTCGGTACAGACTAGTTTAATCCCTTAAAAGAATGCTTCCAAAGTGAAAATTACCATATTGGGCTATTGGGGAAAGAAAGCTTTTGCTTTAAATCTTGAAATTATGGAGAAACAGTGCAGATTCCAGACACTGATGAATAACGTTAGCATCCAAATAATGCTCTGCTTATTGCCCATATCCGCCCGTGAACGGAAACGCCTCCTTTGTTAATCAAAACTCCCAGAACGCTTAACATTCCTGCTTCGTTTGCTGCTTGGGATAATTCTGGGAAGCACAAGAATCCAATTTGTAACCAAGGGACAGAAGATAAACTCCAGCAGGTCTTCCCAGGCCAAGTCCTGTCGTCATCACCTCAACTTTTACGAATTGCCATACATTTTGTACGAACAGGAAGCTGATCTAATTTTAAAATATTTGATAATTTAGAATCTGAAAATGTTCCACATTACTAAATTCACAGGAATGGTAGGGGTAGTAAGTGTAATGCATTGTGGGATATCTGGACATCAGATCAACTGGTATGACTTTTTTGTTTAAAAGGTAAGAATAAAGGAGCTGTAAATAACAGGAATTTACAACACTGGGAGTGGAATCAGGAGGCCCAGGAGTACCTTAGAGAGGAAAAGAGGGAGATCTGTCTGTGCCTTAAGGTGTCAGTAGATGTAGATGTACCTCAGTGAATGGGGTCAGGAGATGTGGCTATATCTCAGTGAGGATGACCAGAAGATGTGCCTGTACCTCAGCGAAGGAGGGTGTCAGGAGATCTCTCTGCACATTGAAGTTGCTCAGGTGATCCCTTCAAATCTCAGTGAGGGTGGTGGGGGGTGGGGGGGGGGGGGGGGGCAGGACAGGTGATCTCCCTGTACCTCTGAGGAAGATCGGGAAGGGAATGTTCATCTCTACCTCAGAAAGGGGACCTGTACCTTAGAGAAGGGCTGAGGGGTTTAGTAGATTGGGCTGTAACTCAGTGGAGGGGGTCGGGAGATTAAGCTGTACCTCCATAGACCATAGACCATAGACAATAGATGCAGGAGTAGGCCATTCAGCCCTTTGAGCCAGCAACGCCATTCAATATGATCATGGTTTGATCTTTCACAATCAGTACCCAGTTCCGAAGGGCCTGTTTCCACGCTGTATATTTCAATCAATCAAAACAGCATGCTGGCAACAGGCTGTTGGACTCAATATTGAAAAGATAGCATAATATTTACTTACAACATAAAAAAAGGTGTTCGGATCATCAAGTCACTGTCTGCTCTTAGAACAACGCCACTGCCGCACTAATTTTCCTTGTCTCCCCTTCTCAATAGACAATAGGTGCAGGAGTAGGCCATTCGGCCCTTTGAGCCAGCACCGCCATTCAATGTGATCATGGATGATCATTCATAATCAGTACCCCGTTCCTGCCCTCTCCCCTTACCCCCTGACTCCACTATCATTAAGAGGTCTGTCTAACTCTCTCTTGAAAGCATCCAGAGAATTGTCCTCCACTGCCTTCTGAGGCAGAGAATTCCACAGATTTACAACTCTCTGAGTGAAAACGTTTTTCCTCATCTTCTTTCTAAATGGCCTTAAACTGTGGCCCCTGGTTCTGAACTCCCCCAACATCGGGAACATGTTTCCTGCCTCTGGCATGTCCAATCCCTTAATAATCTTATATGTTTCAATAAGATCCCCTCTCATCCATCTAAATTCCAGTGTATACAAGCCTCGTCGCTCCAGTCTTTCAACATACGACAGTCCCGCCATTCCGGGGATTAACCTAGTGAACCGACGCCCTCAATAGCAAGAATATCCTTCCTCAAATTTGGAGACCAAAACTGCACACAGTATTCCAGGTGCGGTCTCACTAGGGCCCTGTACAACTGCAGAAGGACCTCTTTGCTCCTATACTCAATTCCTCTTGTCATAAAGGTCAACATGCCATTAGCTTTCTTCACTGCCTGCTGTACCTGCATGCTAACTTTAAGTGACTGATGAACAAGGACACCCAGATCTCTTTGTACGTCCCCATTTCCTAACTTGACACCATTCAGATAATAATCTGCCTTCCTGTTCTTTCCACCAAAGTGGATAACCTCACATTTATCCACATTAAACTGCGTCTGCCACGCATCTGCCCACTCACACAACCTGTCCAAGTTACTCTGCATCCTCATAGCATCCTCCTCACAGTTCACACTGCCACCCAGCTTTGTGTCATCCGCAAATTTGCTAATGTTACTTTTAATTCCTTCATCTAAGTCATTAATATATATTGTAAATAGCTGCGGTCCCAGCACCGAGCCTTGCGGTACCTCGATGAAGGTGATTGACAGATGTGTCTGTGGTTCAGTGAGGGGAGAGAATGGGGTGGTGGGAGTTCCAGTTGTACCTCACAGGGGGGCATTCAGAAGTGCGGCTGCACCTCACTGAGAAGTGGTCTGGAAATCCAGCTGTACTGCAGTGGTAGATTAGGGATCGGGCTGTACCTTGGTGAGGGGAACAGGACATCTGAACATAAAACAGGGCTGTGGGTTTGAAGACTGGCTGCATGTTGGAGTGTGAGGAAATGGAGCTACTGATGATGGGCAGGAGGCCGGTTGATCTGTCTGGAGTTCAGGGTGAGGGCATGGTATGGTGCGAATACCGGAACTGTCACAAATGAATTGTGCAAAAATGAGGTTAAGTAATTTACTTCAATGGGGACTTACTGAACTTCTAAAGAAGGCTTGCATTGGGAATTACGTCAAAGCGGTCTCCTGAACTGTAAAAGGACATCGACAGATTGTTTTGTAACAAGAAGTGCCCAGTCAAGTTTTCCTAGTTAGTCATTTTGCAAAATGGGTATTTCTATATACAGTTATGTAAGCAATTTATATAAATTGAATGTAAGCAATATACAGTTGTGTAATGATGTTGCATTTCTGCAATGCAAGCACATGTATGTTGTGATTTTTCTGCAATAAAATGTATTCCCTTAATAGAAACAAGGAACTGCAGATGCTGGATTACTTAAAAAAGATACAAAGTGCTGGAGTAACTCAGCAGCATCTCTGGAGAACATGGATAGGTGGCGTTCCAGGTCGGGACTCTTCTTCAGACATTTCTTGTCACCTATCAATGTTCTCCAGGGATGTTGCCTGACTCGTGAGGTTACTGTAGCAGTTTGTGTATTTAGTTTGGAACGTATGCCCTTGTTCTGAAGATCTTGAGTCCAAATTATCAGCACCACACTCCTGGCTCACAAAGCACCACCAAATCCATCACCACTGGAGACAAGAATAGTCACTTGAAACAAACGGTTATCTGCTGAAGATCTACCAGGAGCGGCATGGTAGTGCAGCGGTAGAGTTGCTGCCTTACAGGGCCAGCGACCCGGATTCGATCCCGACTATGGGTGCTGTCTGTACAGAGTTAAAACGTTCTCCCTGTGACCACTTGGATTTTCTCCAGGTGTTATGGTTTTCTCCCACACTCCAAAGACATACAGATTTGTAGGTCAATTGGCTTTGGTAAAATTGTAAATTGGCCCTAGTGTGTAGGATAGTGCTATTGTACAGGGATTGTTGGTCGACATGGACTCGTTGGGCCGCAGAATAATCACAACATACATGTGCTTGCATGGGCCTGTTTCCGTGCTCTATCTCTGAACTATACTAATCTAAAGGGGTTTAAAAGAGATCTTGAATGCACCTCACAAGCACTGCCGACTGATTGCCCTCACCACAACAACTTAGGATGTCAACATGCTCCTGGGAGCACAATGAGTTGGTAGGTCCGCATGGGCTGAGGCAACGAAACAAAAGATAACACAAACAGTTTTCTGTACCGTGGAGAAAAACAAGGATAATAGAAAACAAAACCATTATATGGACAGGAAACCATTATCTGGACAGGAAACAAGACAAAATGGCAGTTCAAGCATGAACAGGCCACATAGGTAGCTGAGGGGTACACAACCAAGTCATTCATGGTGTACGTGGGAAGTGTGGAGATGTTCTTTATTCTCACTACATCCATGAGCTGAAGGTTCATGCTGCAGGCTCCGAATGCTGCTGCACAAGAGATGTTTAGCTGTGGAAGGTTAGCCCCGAGTCCTTTCATGTGCTTACTAATCCAGAAACCACACAGAAAGCTAAGGCGTTCCTTTCATGGGGAAATACAAAAGCTCAACCATCAGCCATTTCAGACAGCAGAGAGTGACAAAAACAGCTTTCATTTAGTTTAGAGATACTGCATGGAAACAGGCTCTTCGGCCCACCAAATCCACACTGACCATCCCTTCACGCTAGCTCTATGTTATCACACATTCTCATCCAGTCCCCACACAACAGGGGCAGCACATTAAACTTCTTTCATGGGATGAGGAGGCAGACATTATTTTTACATCCAGCTACAGTTGCAGAAATTGCTCAGATAGTTTATTATTGTCACGTGTACCGAGATATAATGAAAAACTTTTTGTTTCGTGCTTTCCAGGCAGCGAAAAGACTACACATGATTACAATCAAGCTATCCACAGTGGACAGATACAGGATGAAGGGTACAACGTTTACTGCAAGTAAAATTCTTACATAGTTCGATTAAAGATAGTATGAAGGTCTCCAATAAGGTCTATCGGTGGGTTGGACTATCGGTGGTCTATCTAGTTGCCTGATAATAGATGGAAGAAACTTCAGTTTGAAGAAGGGTCTTGACCCAAAACGTCACCTGTTCCTTTTCTCCAGAGATGCTGCCTATCCCACTGAGTTACTCCAGCATTTTGTGTCTATCTTTGGTTTAAACCAGCATCTGCAGTTCCTTCCTACGCATTCTGTGCTTGGTTCCTAGTTCTGCTCCCACTACTCGCTATGCGGCCAATTACAGCGCCAACGCGATCTTTAAATTTACCACAGTTGTCATCCAGATCAATAATAACAACAAGGCAGAGTACAGGAGAGAGGCCTCGTCATGGTGTCAGAACAATGACACGTGCAAAGCAGCGGAATGGTGCATTGTTGCAGTGCCATTTGAAATAATGCAAAAAATATTAAAGTACAATTGCAGACTAACCAAATGAGCTAGAAGTGAGAATATGTGGCAGCATCTGCAGGAAGGGTATGTGGAAGAGGTAGACAAAAAATGCTGGAGTAACTCAGCGGGACAGGCAGCATCTCTGGAGAGAAGGAATGGGTGACGTTTGTTTGGATGTTCTAGATTTCAAACCCCAGTAATGTCTCCCAGAAGGTAGAAGAGAGACAAGAGAATGGCCAGGGCGGCAGGCATCCTTAACGATACCTTCAGCCTTGCTGTTGCAATGCACTGTAAAGATGCACTGGATGGAAGCAAGGGATGAGCCTGGGATAGACTGGATAGACTCATTCAACAGGCAAAGCCTCGTCTACTGAGTGTTTCTAAGTTGATTGTTTGTTTACTTGCCTCGTCTTTCAGTTCGCACGATATATCAGACTTTGTTTACAGAATCAGAGATGATTGATAGAATAAACACATTTTCTCATGGAAATCTTGGGAGAGCAGACAGCTCCCAGACAGTAGCCATTCAGTTGAGCGTAATAAATTTAAACCACAACAAACAATCTTTCAATCTCTAAATTCCATTGCTCGCAATGAGTAAATATGAAAGATCTCTAAGGAATGCATTATTGAGATCGTTGAAAACAATGTTGCTAGCAAAATCACAATATATATCATTTTTTAAAAAGCATGAATCTAAAATGCGAGAACACAAAACTGCATTTAAATAGCACATTTGAAATAATACTCTAGGAAACAGTGCCAATTTGACCACTATAGTCTTCTACAACATTTACAGGATATTTGTAATAATATTGTTAATGGAAAGATAAATATTGACCAGAAAACTAAGGATTACTTCCATTCATTGTACCAAAATAATGCCGTAACATATTTAAAATCATGTTAAGGAGAGCATGAGCACTTAGTTTAAGAATCAAAAACCTGCTGAACTGAACAGTGTCACTATACAGCTAAGAATTGAAGACTGAGTAATAATATTCTGATGGTTCACAGAGCATAGAGCAGTACAGCACAGAAATGGGCCCTTTGGCCCACAATACACTGATCTGTACACTGATGGCTGCAGGTCCACCCAGCCTAACTGTCATTTGGTCAAGTACGCTGATGACACAGTTCTCCTACCTCTGCTCTCAGGCCCCTCACAGTACCACAGCTCAGCTCTTCATGAGTTTGTGGAGTGGTGCGACAACTCCTGTCTTGAACTAAATGCAAACAAGACCAAGGAGATGGTGGTGACCTTCTCCAACAAGCAGAGCGAACTGGCTGCAGCAGTCATCACCACTATTCACGGGAAGCCTGTGGAGATTGTTGAGGAGTACAAGTACCTGGGCACAGTCTTCAACAACCTGCTGAAATTTTCCTCCAACACAGAGGGTATCCTCAGGAAATGCCAGCAGCAGCAGTATCTCCTGAGGAAGCTCAACTCCCTTGGGGTCAGCAAGGACATCCTCATAACGTTTTACTACTCCTTCATTGAGAGCGTTCTCCTTCACCTGCTGGTTCCACTCCATCAACCTTCAGAACAGAAAACGCCTGCAGACCACAGCCAAAGTCTGTCCCAACATTTTTGGACTCCCTGTCAGAGCCCTCTCCACCCCATGCGACCAGCAGATGCTAAGGTCAGCTGGCAGGATTTTACAAGACCCCTCACGCGTCCTGTTCTCTGCGTTTGAGTGGCTCCCCCCAGGACGCTGGCTTCGCTGCCCAGGTTGTAGGACACAGAGGAGAAGGGCAACCTTTGTCCCCAAGGCTGTTCAGCTCCTCAACTCCCAACCACCCCTGTCCCGCTGCTCACCCCCCCCCCCCCCAATAGTTTTTGTACTACTCTACGTGCCTTTGTAAATTGCCCCGCGGGGACAAATAAAGTGTTTTTGAACTTGAACTTGAACTTTGAATATTAGTGTCGAATATGATGCCGTTAAACTGATCTCATTTGTACATGATCCATATCCCTCTCTTCCCTGTACTTCCACATGCCTATTGAAAAGCCTTTTAAACACCACAATTGTATCTGCATCCAACACCACTCCTGGTAATGCATTTCAAGGTCCAACTACTCTCTGTGTAAAAAAAACCTCTGCACATTTCAAACTTTCCCCCTCTCACTTTATACCTATGCCCTCCAGTGTTGGACATTTCCACCCTGGGAGAAAGGTTCTGACTGTCTACCCTATCTATGCCTCTCATAATCTTAGACACCTCTATCAACTCTCCCCTCAACTACTGAGTTGAGTCTGTATCAAGTCTGTTCAACCTCTGTCTGTATCTAAAACCCTCTAATCTAAGCAGCATTCTGGTGAACCTCATACGTGTCTGTATTAAACACCATCTGCCATTTCTCTGCCCGTATTTCCAACTGGTCTGTCCTGGTCTATATTCAAGAACATCTTTTTCCCACTGTTATCATATTTTCAACAGACCTCATATAAACTAGGAATGTATTCCCAATCTACCTCTTTGTGGCCCTTGCAGTATTTTTATCTGTAATTTCCTTGTAACTGTAATACTATATTTTACACACTGTTTCCTTTCTATTTTGCACTACCTGTTCTACTAATATTTTGTATAATTTGCCTGATAGCACATTAAACAAATGGTTATCACTGTATCTCAGTACAAGTGACAGCAATAAACCAATACTGCAGATGTCAAAGCTTTCATGAGAGTAAAGAGCAGAGTTTTGTTGAAAAGATTGAATAATTAATATTTCTATTCATTAAAATGGTGATCCACCAAATAAGTAATTTTTAATCCACTGTCACGATGCCGAAGGGAGATTAATTTTTCTTATTATTTCTGGATCTGCAATATAGAAACATTTGAAAACTCCTGCACAGCTGAAATAGAAAACTTATAACAAGTTGGTTCAAGTGGACAAAGAGTTTCAGACTGAAGCCAATTGTTATTAGGGAATGGTTTAACCTTACTCAGAAGAGGAGATTCTGTGAAGAGTTGGGGAAACTGGCCAAAAGTTATGATATTTGCAGTGGCAGAATAAAAGAATGCAGTTTGAAGCAAAACATAGAAGAGGCTGTTGGTAAGACTCAAGACACTGCTATGATTGTCAATAGGCAGACTGTTGCAAAGCAAGCCAACGTGTTCTCAGCCACATAGATCAAAAGGTCCAAAATCAACAAATTCACCCAACCATGCTGGATGTACATTAAAAATCACCCTGACCTGCATTTTTACAAAAAAGGTTAAATGCCGTCTTGGTACTGTCCATTTATCAAACATTGCTGGAAATGGGATATATGGGCCAGTGTGTACATGTACATAAAGGAGTCACAAAGGTTAATGGAGTATTGCCCGTTTATTCAATGTGGCTTAAGTTCAGAAAGTGGGCAGTGCATTGCTGACTTGGACTTCACCAGGAGTGCGATGTTCAGTTTTGCACCTCAAGAAAACAAAAAGTTATCTTGGCTTTGGAAGAAAGAATTTCAGGGCTCAAAGCATGATGATCGAGCAGGCTGTCGAAATAATTTGCTTTCCCTTCAATTCAAAAAGTTGGCAGCTGAGCTAATAACGATCCCTTGAATAATAAATACTTTTGATAGACTGGATACAGAAACACAGTTTCCTTTGGTGAAAAAATGCAGAGCAAAGAAGAGAATGGAAACTGTAACTAAACCATGAGAACAGGAGTCGCCTTGGGAAAAACAGAGCTGAAAAAACAAGTATGTTGTCTTCTTCCAAACACCACAAAAACGAGCCACAAATGTCCTGCTTTGCCACCATGCCACAGGGTTTAGTAGGAGATATTAGGATAGATGGATGCACTTCTGACCAATTATTTGTTTAGGATCAATCAATATTTCTATTAGCTTCCCAAAACCTCCCATGATAGATAATTTCACATTCAGTTAATTCATTCCAAAATGCATTCATCGTTGTTTGGAGAACACCATTCAAACCAATACACAAAGACCCACATGAATGAATATATTTTGTAGTGGTGGTGTCAGTAATATTGACGAGGACACAAGGGAGTATCATGTCCATTTTAAATAGTACAAAGGGTTCTTAAACAAATTGTAAAGGCAGACAGGATCTCAAGCAGTTATCTCCAAAAATATAACAGTACCTCAGTTCCTGCAATTAAAATGTCAGCCAGACATAAGTGACCAGATCAGAGGATGTTCAAACCTACTGGAGCATTGCAAAGCTAACAGTAGAATGAACCTCAAAATAGTTTCCATTTGAAGTTACTTTGCAGCTGTTCTGTAGAAGTGCCCTTTTCTCCCTTCATTCTCTTTTACAGCAGAGCAAATGTAACCACCATTCAAACCTTGCTGGTTCATCAACAGTTTCTGCACAGCACTGTCCTGGACCGAGCCTATACCCTGGGGCCACTGTGGGGTGATCGCTGGTCGGTGTGGACTCTGTGGGCCTAATGGCCTATTTCCGCATTGTATCTGTAAAATCTAAATTCTAAAGTCAGAGCAAAGGGGAAGATACAGAGTGCAGAATAGAGTATTCAATCAGCCTGTGCTGTGTTAATGCTGCCGGCAGCAAGTGTACTAACACAACCAGAGAGCAGGACTACCATTCTGACGCATGCACGACAAGTAATATCACATCAAGATTCATCATATCAACCAAAGGCAGGCAGCTTTGCAAGGCACTTCAGGAGTGGCAAAGCTAGCCCTAACTTGGATCTGTTGTAACAATTGTGCATGAAGGCACTATCTTCTATATCTTATACTACTAAAACTCAGATCTTATGAATATATATATATATCAAGTCAAGTCAAGTCAAATTTATTTGTCACATACACATACACGATGTGCAGTGAAATGAAAGTGGCAATGCCTGCGGGTTGTGCACAAAAGGAATTACAGTTACAGCATATAAATAAAGTTAATAAGTTACTATTAGTGTCGACAAAAATTTAGTCTCTGGGGTTATAAAAGTTGACAGTCCTGATGGCCTGTGGGAAGAAGCTCCGTCTCATCCTCTCCGTTTTCACAGCGTGACAGCGGAGGCGTTTGCCTGATCGTAGCATCTGGAACAGTCCGTTACTGGGGTGGGAGGGGTCCCTCATGATCTTGCTTGCTCTGGATCTGCACCTCCTGATGTTTAGGTCCTGCAGGGGGACGAGTGTAGTTCCCATGGTGCGTTCTGCCGAACGCACTACTCTCTGCAGGGCCATCCTGTCCTGGGCAGAGCTGTTCCCAAACCAGACTGTAATGTTGCCGGACAGGATGCTCTCTACAGCCCCAGAGTAGAAGCAATGAAGGATCCTCAGAGACACTCTGAATTTCCTCAGTTGTCTAAGGTGGTAAAGGCGCTGCTTAGCCTTACCCACCAGTGCGGCAATGTGTGTTGCCCACGTCAGATCCTCTGCGATGCGGACTCCCAAGTATTTAAAACTGCTCACCCTATCCACAATAGACCCATTTATCTCCAGTGGCGTGTAAGTCCTTGGATGTTTAGCCCTTCTGAAGTCCACAATCAGCTCCTTTGTTTTAGTGACATTCAAGAGGAGGCTATTGTCCTGACACCAGAGTGCCAGATCAGCCACCTCCTCCCGGTAGGCCTTCTCATCGTTGTTGGAGATCCGGCCCACCACCACAGTGTCATCAGCAAACTTGATGATGGAGTTTGAGCTGAACCTGGCCCCACAGTCATGTGTGTACAGGGAGTACAGTAGGGGGCTAAGGACGCAGCCCTGGGGGGATCCTATGTTCAGGGTGAGGGAGCTAGATGTGTGTTCCCCCATCCTGACCACTTGGGGCCTGGCAGTGAGAAAGTCCAGGACCCAGGCACACAGAGGGGTGCTAAGCCCCAGTTCCAGCAGCTTCTCAACCAGTCTGCTGGGGACTATTGTGTTGAATGCTGAACTAAAGTCAATGAACAGCATCCTCACATAGCCCCCCTGGCTGTCCAGATGAGAGAGAGCGGTGTGTAGAACCTGGGAGACCGCATCATCCGTGGACCTGTTCGGACGGTATGTGAACTGTAGTGGGTCCATGTTGCGAGGAAGGAGGGCGCAGATGTGCTTCTTGACTAGCCTCTCAAAGCATTTCATGACAACCGAGGTGAGGGCCACCGGTCGGTAGTCATTTAAACACGCTGGAGAGGCATTCTTTGGCACCGGTACAATGATGGATCTTTTGAAGCATGCAGGGACCACGGACTTTGCCAAGGAGAGGTTGAATATTGTGGTGCGCACTGGAGCAAGCTGAGTAGCACAAGACTTTTGTACTCGCCCAGATATACCATCTGGTCCTCCAGCTTTCCTCGTGTTCACACGCGTCAGACCCCACCTCACCTCATGCTCGGACACCGAGAATGTGTGCACATCCCCGGCGGTGGATCCCCCTCCAGCCTCGCTAGCCAGCGCCCCTTCGGTGCTGTTTTTAGACGAATGAATAAATGTATGAATATATATGTATGCTTATAACAGTGATTTCGGCTGATTTCGGCAAAACGATGAACCGTAGCGCCACAATTTTTGCACCGCCTTAATCACCACGCTGAATGCTCGTGGAAAATGATATTTTCATTTAATTTGGTCGTATATTTTTTAAGTTACAGAGGTTTTAAAGTAAAAACTTTTTTTTCTAAGCGCTTTATTGAAGGCCTTCAGCGTGTGACGTCACAATGCCCCTGTGAGATGAGCTCGCGCTGCCCCCCCCTCCTACTGATTTATTGAAGGTTTTCAGCGTGGCGCTGCTGTGCGTCTGTGCGTATGACGTCAGCACACACGCGCGTCCTCTCCTCACTCGCACCAACGACATGGACGCCGTTAGCAGAGCCGCCCGCCCGCGATCACCGGCTCACCTCTCCTCTCTCCCCTTGCTTCTCTCCTCTCTCCCACACCCTGGAGACCCTCTCCCCGCTATCGCACGGAACCAGCGCGCCGCCGCCCTATCCGTCTCCAGTAGTCCGGGCTCGGCCACGCCACAGTAACGGCCATGCTCCGCAGCTCCCTCCTCCTCCCTGCACGATCCGTAAGTGCTTTTCGCCGGGACCACAGGGGGGGGGGGGGGGGGGGCTGGTAGGGAAAGGGGGGTGGGGGAGAGTAACGGTGGGGGCGACGGGGAGGGTGGGAGGAGGAGAGAGTGGGGGTGGGAGGAAGCAGAGTGGGACTGGGGAGGGGGACAGCGGTGGTGGGGGGTTGGTGCTGGGGGCAAGAGAGAGTAGGGGAAAGGGGTGTGCTGGGGAAAGGGGGGGTGGTGGGGGAGAGTAAGAATGTGTCTGGGGAGAGAGAATGGGGGGGGGTCTGAGAATGGGGACTGGGGAGGGGGACAACAGGGGTCGTGCAGAGGGGACTTGGTGGTGGGGGAAAGAGGGGTACTGGGAAAAGGGGAGGTCGTGTGGAAAGGGGGGGTGTGGGGCAATTTATTTTAAAGAAAAAAGCAATTTCCCCAGGTTACAATGGAAACCCTACGAGGACGGGCCCAACGGGCCCACTTGGTCTAGTATTTAAATAAAATAATGTCCAAAGTGCTTCTCTGAAGTTGCACATATTCTTTGTAAAATGCAAGCTTTGTGCTGCTCCTTTCTAATCATTTTCTGGCTGTCAGGATTGAACAGCAATGGAACTGCTCCTCATCATGTTAATGCTGTGAGGCAATAATCTCATTATTGGGTTCTGTTCAATATGTAGTGATCAGGATATACTTTGCTACTTATAGCGATGAAGGGTCTCGACACAAAACATCCCCTAATCCTTATCTCCAGAGATGCTGCCTGACCCATTAAGTTACTCCAGCTTTTTATGTGTATCATTTGTACTCCTTAACTGTCCAGGTGATCTGCTATTGTGGTCTATTTTCAACAAACGTGGTTATAAATGCTGGCCAGCAAAGATATATGCTTGCATTTACTAGCTACGTTTTTCCCAAAGAAATGTGTCAGCTATCTCCATTTGTTCAGCTTTATAAGAAGTTGGGTCAGCCATATTTAGAATATTGCATGCAGTTCCGGTTACTCCATGATAGGAAGCATGTGGAAGCTTACCTCCTTTGGTAGGGGGAGGCTTACCAGGAATTTGCCTGGTTTAGGTGGTATTAGCTACAGGGAAAGGTTGGAAAGACTTGGATTGTTTTCTCTAGGACACCAGAGGCTGTGGGGAGACCTGATAGAAGTATATAAAATAATGCGAGGCAGAGATAGGGTAGACAGCCAGAACCTTTTTACCCAGGATGGGTAAAATCAAATACGAGAGGGCATAGCTTTAAGGTGAGAGGGACAAAGTTGAAAGGAGATGTGTAGGTTAACCTTTTTTTGTCACAGGCAGGTGAGTTGCTGGAATACACTGCCAGGGTTGGTGGTTGAGGCAGATACAATAGTGGCATTTAAGAGGCTTTCAGATAGGCATGTGGATATGCAGGGACTGGAGGATATGGATTTTTCACAGGTAGACAAGAGGTGGCCTTGGCATCATGTTTGGCAGAGACATAGTGGGCCCAAGGGCACTTGTGGAGCTGAACTGTTCCACACTCTATGTTCTAAGAACTTCTCAAAGACCTTCTTGATGTTGTTATTTGCAAACAGCTGAAAATTAAGATGTATGAAACCAGTGCTGAATCATTTTCCAGTGCAGGTGATTTCCTCAAATTTAATTTTATGTCTGCAGAATTTTAAATAACTAACATGTTCCTCTGTTTAAATACTTGACAACAGTGGCAATAGAGGACAGGAGAAGAATTGAGCTTTCATAAATGCAAAATTCACAGCCAACAGATGGACAAGCCACTGAAGGTCAAGGCTCTGCCCTGACCAATAATTAGGTTGTGTGCTTCCTCAGCTGACGGCTCACTCCAGAGCCATAGAAACATAAACAAATAGGTGCAGGAGTAAGTCACTCTGCCCTGCGAGCCAGCTCTGCCATTCAATATGATCATGGCTGATCATCTAAAATCAGTATCCCATTCCTGCTTTTTCCACATATCCCTTGATTCCTTTAGCCCAGAGCTAAATCTAACTCCCTCTTGAAAACATCCAGTGAATTGACCTCCACTGCCCTCTGTGACAGAGAATTCCACAGATTTACAACTCTCTGGGTGAAAACGTTTTTCCTCATCTCAGTCCTAAATATAGATTAGGACTGAGATGGAGATATATAGAGCTCCAGGGGCTAGCAGAATCAAGGGATATGGGGAGAAGGCAGGCACAGGTTACTTATTGTGGATGATCAGCCATGATCACAATGAATGGCGGTGCTGTCTCGAAGGGCCAAATGGCCTCCTCCTGCACCTATTTTCTATATTTCTATGTTAAATAGCCTACCCCTTATTCTTAAACTGTGACCCCTGGTTCTGGACTCCCCCAACATCAGAAACATATTTCCTGCATCTAGCCTGTCCAATCCTTTAAGAATTTTATGTTTCTATAAGATCTTCCCTCATCCTTCTAAATTCCAATGAATACAAGCCCAGTCGACCCATTCTTTCATCATATGTCAGTCCCGCCATCCTGGGAATTAACCGGGTGAACCTACGTTGCTCTCCCTCAATAGCAATAATGTCCTTCCTCAAATTAGGAGACCAAATTTTCGCACAATACTCCTGGTTCAGGCTCACAATTGCAGTAGGACCTCTTTGCTCCTAAACTCAAATCTTCTTGCAATGAAGGCCAACATGCCATTAGCTTTCTTCACTGCCTGCTGTACCTGCATGCTTACTTTCAGTGACTGATGTACAAGGACACCCAGGTCTCGTTGCGCCTCCCACATATTGGTTCATTATTGTCACTTGTACTGAGATACAGTGAAAAACCATCAGGTAGTGCAAAATTAAAAAAATAAGCTGAGTGCTGTATATAGTGCAAAACACAATTAGCTAGAGTAACTCAGCAGGTCAGGCAGCATCTTTGGGGAGAATAGCTAAATGATGTTTCAGGTCTGGACAGACTTTCTAGTAAGTCACCAAATCTTTGCATTCTGAAAAAAGATCCCGACCCAGAACATTGTCTAGCCATTCCTTCCACACATGCTACCTGACCCATTGAGTTACTGCAGAACTTTGTGTTTTACTCAAGATTCCAGCATCTATAGTTCCTTGTGTCTGCAATATATAGTATTACATCTTGGGCATTTGCCTGGACAATTCTGGAGAGGGAGGGAGGACCTGAAACCACATTGTTTCAGTCTTGCGTGTTGATTAACACATCTCTCCCACTTCGGAGATTCTCTGCTGATAAGACTCCTGTGATAGGGAGACCAGGAGCTCGGTTAACCACATGGAGGTCAGAAACAATTATGGGAGCAAAGAGTGTAGGAAAATAACTGCTGATGCTGGTTCAAATTGAAGGTAGACACAAAATGCTGGAGTAACTCAGTGGGTCAGGCAGCATCTCAGGAGAGAAGGAATGGGTGACATTTCGGATTGAGACCGTTCATCAGACTGATGTACAAGGACACCCATGTCTCGTTGCACCTCCCACATATTGGTTTATTATTGTCACTTGTACTGAGATACTTGGACTGAGATTCAGTCTGAAGAAGGTCTCGACCCGAAACGTCACCCATTCCTTCTCTCCTGAGATGCTGCCTGACCCACTGAGTTACTCCAGCATTTTGTGTCTACCTTCAATGGGAGCAAAGAGAGTGTGTGGGGATAAGGAAGGGGGATGTGGAGGAGGGGGTGGGGGGAGCATCAGGAGCACATCATATCAAGATTGAACCAGGTCAGTGTTAATGTGGCTCTGTCCCACTAAGGTGCAAAGTAGTGGCTTTTTTAGAAGAAACTGCCAGAAGTGAGAATCCCTTTTTCTATTTAAGTTTCATAACACAGCGGTTTTAAACCCAGCAACAATTTGCCATTCTCTTTAAAATGAAGCACTCTCGTTAACTGCATGCACGTTGACAAAGAGAGTCTGTTTTACCTTGATTGGCTGGAGGCTGAAGGATTACAGTGATCTCATCTGATTGCCATCCATTGCCATCCAAAGGATAAAATATTCAGGATACAGGAAATTCCAATCCAAAGTGACAGAGGTAGATTTATTAGAAGACTGCAATGAAGAGACATCATCAGGTAAAAATAGGTTCCCTAACCACAACTTGACAGAGATCCTGCATTTTCTGTACCCAGACAGCCAAGTCAGAATGGATGATTTGCAGGTTGATGAAGAGTGAACAACAGGAAATGGCCAAGCTCCTGAGTAAAGTTCAATCCCTGATTCAATACTATGGCAGTGAACTCATTGATCGGCTCAATGCCACAAAGCCCTCGTTGCTGACACTTCAGTGGCCTTCATTGCTAATTTGAAGTTCAGAGATGCCTTGGTTAATGTCCATTCCTTTACCAATATCACCAAGCAAAATTTAACTGATCATTTAAATTATATGATCTTGCTGTTCTTTTATTGGCTCCTGTCTTTGCTGACTTGGTGGCACCAAACGCACTTCACAATAATACGTTTGTACTCTCTCCCCGTGACCTGCGTGGGTTTTCTCCGGGTGCGCCAGATTCCTCCCACACTCCAAAGTTTGTAGATTAGTTGGCTAGGTAAAATTGTAACTTGTCCTTAGTGTGTCGTATAGTGTTGGTGTAAGAGGATCGCTGGTCAGTGTGGACTCGGTGGGCCGAAGGGCCTGAATCCACGCTGTATCTCTGTACTAAACTAAATGTGAGGGGATGCCCTGTAAATGGCAATTCTATCTTTCTTGGTGTTTTAAGTTGATTTTCTGAATTGATTCAGTGATCAGGGCATTAACAACAAAGACATCCAAGGAAAAGTAAAGTTTAGCTGAAGATTTTAGGGCAATACAAGAATATATAAGAACAATGTTTATTTTGAGCAAAGGACTTTGCTGAACAGCATCTGTTTTCAATTTGTCTGTAATTCTTGATCACCTTTGGAAAATATAACTTTAATCCTTTGACGGCTCACTGCAGAAGGGGAACTTTTAAGCACTCCACCTATTGTAGTTAGAACAAACCTCACTCTCCCCACCCCCCAACAACATTCCGTGGTTTGATCTACACGGCCTTAACAAGAATTCCTTTGGAAATTAGGATTTCCAGAGTAAAATTGACCGAGGTCCATTTAGTTTGTTGAAAAGCTAACAACCACAGGTACTGGAAGTCTATATTTAACAACAGGAAATTATGGAAACACACAGCAGGTCCGACAGCTTTAGCAGAGAATGAAGCAGAATTTATATTTCACATTGTGTAGAAAGAAACTGCAGATACTGGTATATACCGAAGATAGACATAAAGCGCTGGAGTAACTCAGTGGGTCAGGCCGCATCTCTGGAGAAAAAGAATGGGTGACGTTTCGGGTCCCTTCCTCAGAATGAAAGTAGAGGGGAGGCAAGACTGGAGGTGAGAAAAGGCCAGAACAAAGGTGGGCCAGCAACAGAGGACCAAGGAAGTTTGAATCCCATAATGGCATATTGTTGGCTGGGGAAGAGGTGATAATGGGGGGATACAAGGATGCGAACAGTGGAACTAATAGGAAAACTAGGGTGTGGAGAGTTTTCATCTGATGCTCATTCAACTGAAACTTTAACCCAGTTTGTCTGCCCACAGATGCTCCCTGACTTGCGAAGTATTGCCAGCAATTTGTGTTTTAATTTAAAGCTTATTTTCTCTATTATCACCCTGGTAGCTGTGTGATACAGTAGCCATGTCGACTCAACATGTTAACAAATAAAAGTCCACCTCAAATAGTTTAAACAACAAATATGGTTTACAGGGAAACCCACTGGTTGAAAAGCTTGGCTCCATAAAGTTGCCCGTTACTCCAAAGAATATTACATTGAACTCAGTTTCCATCTCAAATTACTGATATACCACATTCCGAAATATTATTGTTGAAGTGTTGACTGCTATTTAGTAGAGAATTCCTTTTGAAACATGCCTTTCAGCAGTTTGAAACTGATGCTTGTCATTATTTCACCAAACGAACAATGCAATGAATAGGAATCTAAATCCTACCAGGCCACCTTGAGTATATACATTCAGTTGAGAAAAATTACAAATAACTGAGATATAATGGCTGTTGAGCAGTTGGATTGTATCTAAACTAAAAGCGAGCTCTCTGGGGAAGGAAACATGATTTACTTTGCTGATCAACTCACACCAAAGTTACTCGCACTTAATTCCTCCTGGTGTGGTGAGCAAGCCATGCAATTGTAAAAGGAATGGAAATTGAGACTGAATAACATAAACTTTCACCACCAGTCTATCTTTCTAACCCTTTCACTCCTTGTTAGCTTCACAAACATGCTCAATACAAAATTCTCCCTTACACAATCCTACGAATATTTTATGGCAAGTTTTATACACTCACGTTTTTCATAATTTTGATTTATAATTTATAGATGCCAATTAACCTACAAACCTGTACATCTTTAGAGTGGGGGAGAAAATCGGAGGTATCAGAGAAAACCCATGTAGTCACAGAAAGAATGTACGAACTCCGTACAGACAGCACCCGTACTCAGGATCGAACCCAGGTCTCTGGCGCAGTAAGGCAGCCACTCTACTGCTGCACCGCTCTGTAGAGTATTGCTTTAGTTCATATTTCATATTTCCTAAAGATCCTGATACTTGTAATATCATTTGCTCTTTGCAACTGAAAACAATTTAAAACATGTTTCCGACATCATTCTGAGAAAGAAAGGCAGATGTATCGTACACATATACAAGTGCAGAAGAAAACACAGAGACACATTCACACAGATACTTATGCACTCCTATATGCACATAAGCATACACAATGACATATAAGAACACAGACACATACACTCATGTACACACACACAGAGTTATGCAGACTTATAAACACATACAGAATTACACGGACATACACACAAACACACAACATACATACATATATATCTTTAGTCAGAATGATTCTGTGCGTGTGTGTGTGTGCATAGAAACACAGACATTCGGGCTAAAGGTAACCCAGACACAACTATCGGCAGCTAACCCTCCACGTTCCAGATAAATGGTCTTTGCTTTCACAATGCAGACCTGGCAGAAAGCCAAGTTTCTCAATCGAACTTATCAACTGCCGCTCAAAACATTGGGTTATCTCCTGAACAAATATCAGAATTGATAAAAAGGTCACAGAAATGTATTTCCAAATTATAAACAAAGTATTGCTTTAATGGTGTGGATAGTACTACTAATGGATAGGCCAGGTTTAGAGGGATATGGGCCAAATGCAGGCAGGCATCTAGTGTAGATGGGGCATGTTGGTTGGTGTGGGCAAGTTGGGCCGAAGGGCCAGTTTCCACGCTATATGACTCTAAGAAGTCCAGCTCCTTTTGGTATTCAGGAATACAGGAGGCTACAAGAGAAGCGTGAAAAAGGAATTGGTAAATTCTGTAATTCAGAAGTGATTACTTTTCCTAGTTCATTGTTTTTTCAACTTTATATGAAGTGAGGCTTTCAACATGATTAATGCTTACGCATTAGGCTATAACTAGATTTAATAAACAGATGGTGTTGCGGGTTCAATGTTATGATTGCTTTCCCAATCAATAAGTGATCTACCCTCCTCTCCTTTGATGCCCAGCAGCTTCTGTCTGTGCCACACCACTGAAATGACCCTCATTTCAAGTTGCGTGTGACATCCTATTGGCGTGTAACCTTGGTTAATCATCTCCCTTCATCGTTCTCAACCTTTGATGCAGTTGACCTCAGCATTTACTGAGGCCGGTGGGTACCTGGAACAAGCTGCCAGACTAACTAGTTGAGGAAGGTAGAAAAACAACATTTAAAAAGACATTTGGTCAGGTAATGGACAGGAAAGGTTGAGGGATTTGGGCTAAATGAAGGCAAATGAGATTAGCTTAGATGGGGCATCTTGGTCAGCATGGTTGAGTTGGGCTGATGATCTGACTCTGTGCTGTATCACTGTTTACTCTCGTGTCTCTTATCCATCCTTCTCCAACCGAGTTAGTCTATCTTTTTAATAAATGCCAGGGATGACTTCTCTTCTCTTCCTGCTTGATCGCTGTAACCCTTGGTATCTAATCATGACCCTTGGTTTTTCTCTGCAGAATCACACTCTCACAGGACATCACCCATGAGCTCAACACCACCACTCGTTGTCACCACCACTCCTTGCCACTGATTTATCAGTATGTTTGCTTGGCCTCCATGTTGAATGAACACATAATTACAGCCATTGAGCATTGGCAGAACAAAAATCATTGCCTTAGGTCCTCATGAAAACTTTGATCTTCAATTACTGTTGACAGCCCATTCCTTGTCTGTGGATGAGCTGAATTATATACAGTACAGACACTCTGACTTACGCAATTGGAAACTTATGTGAACTCGCATTTACGTAAACAATTCTGTACTCAGTCCTTAGTGCAATCAAGGCAGTTTGTAATTTCCACAACACTGTATGATCGCTCAAAAGTTGACATCAGAAACAAGGCAGCAATGGCGATGATGCTTTCCCAGAATGCTGCACGATGCAGAAAGTGCCCTGGAAGCAGTGGGACGTCGCTGGGACAGTTAATACTCTGCAAGTTATTTCAGGCAGGGGATGGGGATGGTGATTCCGACTTATGTAAAATGTACCTTACGCAAGAGTTCACGGAACATAACCCTTGCCAAGTTGGTGAGTGCCCGTATGATCTTCTATTGTAGGGGAAAGAATAGTGAGGGCTAATATATGGATATACATTGTGCCTGTCCGTGGGCCCGGGGGGGGGGGGGGGGGGGGAAGAGTGTGGAAGTTTTGTTGCCTTCCATCACAGTGAGGGGGTGTTTGGAGTCACTGTGATGGATGTTGGTGTTGTGTGTCCTGTGTTCTTTTCTTTTTTGCTGTGTCTTGTGACTGCTGAAATTTCGTTCGGTATTTATACCGAATGACAATAAAGTTCTGTTATACTGTTATACTATTGTGATTTTAGGGAACTGCAGCCAAAACCTAAAAGTAGTGACATGAATGCAGCAGTGACGACACCCAACTTTCAGGAACTTCATTGATTATGTTACAGCATGCATCCTTCGTTGTAACAGAAATTTAGATCTACTATCAACTAAGTTAGACTTGTGGATAATCATTTTTATCCTGTAATCAATACCTAGATTGTTACCTAATTAAGTCATTTTATAGCCTCCATTCTGTAATCAAGACCTAGTTTTACTGTTAATCAAGTTTCTGCGTAATTTTGCCAGCTGAGAATGTAAAAGCTGTACCAAAGTCGTGCTCAGATCTGCTTTGACTGGTCTCCTGGTGTGCATCAGTTTTAACAAAATCGTCCGTTACTTGGAACACCAACTCCGTGTGGCCTTTCGTTTTGCTCCTACATCTTCTCATATAATTTGGTCATGGGCTCAGCTCCCGATCTTACGTTTTGATTGAATGCAAGACAGACAAGCATTTCTACTGCTGCAATCATCACCTTTATCACCATTAAATTGAAACTTTCCAAAGCTCTCATTGTCTGTCTTCTACTCTGTAAACTTGCTGCGGTATCTTAACTCACACTATGTTTAAGTGAATGTTGATAAAACCAGAAGATGCTGCAAAATCTCAGAGGTCAGGCAGCATTTTTGTGGAGAGAAGAAAACACTGTTTCATATTTCAATCCAATTAATTTTCAGCCTTGGACTGTTTTACTACATTTAATGTATGTGATATATTATGCGGGGCTCTTTGATGGAAAAGCCCAAATTAAGATTCTTGGTAGAATCACTAGTTTGAGAATTGAGAATAATGAAATAAGTATTTAACTGGGTTCATTGCAATATTTGAATGAAGACATTTTAAATCGGGGAAGCCATTATTGATAAAGCTGCTGGTGATCAGGGTCAGTACTGACCAACTCAAGAAAGAAAAGCCTGGTATTTCAAATATTTGACTCGTAAATTAACTTTGGAGTCATAGCTGTTAGAATACTACATTTTTAGTATCCCTTTCGCTAAGAAATGATGAGTGCTTGACCTGTTACTGACTTTGAGTTCAACAGGTTTACGGTCAATCAAGCTGATCTCTGTGCAGCTACTGAATCTGCACCAATTTGTTCCCCTCTAACTAAAATGCTGGCAAGCATTCCATGGACACAGTTGAATAACTCAAACACTAAGCCAATGTACCTAATCCAGTTTCAGAAAGAGTTTATCCAGCGCTAAAACAAAGCCACATTGTGTTACACGATTGCATTAGAAGCCTAAACTGACACTCAATTGCGGCAACACAAAAACATTCCATAAAATGGAAATAACAGCCCAGATCTTGAATCACCTGGCATTAACTGTGCTCGATAACAAGCTGCTTCATCTCAGAACCATTCATGGCATTTGGTACGGTATAAACTATTGAATAACTGGTATAAAACTATTTGAGTAAAAAAAGGGGTTCAGCCTTCCCTCCCCAAATCAAGGAACCTCTCCAGAGTGCTTCCGCGATGAGTCGAATCTTCTACACTCAACTTTTCTTCTCTGCTCATGTGAAAATCATAATCCACTTCAAAAATAACATAAGCTCAGTTTGTTATTTAGCTCCCACAGGTCAAAAGGGATTTTGTAAAGGTTCTCATGCTTGGAACATCACTGAATTTCTGTTGAAAGTTGGCGAGCTTATTAATGATGGACTGTGCCATCGTTAATGGAATTACAAAAGCTAAAACTCTCGTCTCAACTTACAGCTGGTAAATGATGGAAGCCAACAACAATGGTCTGTCTGCTGCAAGCAAAAAACTGACCCTGCAAAGGGTATCCGATTCTTCTCAAGGGACAATATCGGTCAGAGCACATCACAAGGAGAACAGAGAATAAAGGAGACTGCAATGGGAACTTGTCAGAAAGGTATATCAATATGCCAGTGAATTTTAATCACTGCATGGACTGGAAGAAAATAAGATGGGCAAAAGATTCAAATTTATAGTGTCACAGAAAGAGAGCAGTAAAAAGTAGACACAAGGAACTGCAGATGCTGGAATCTTGCGTCGAACACAAAGTGCTGAAGTAGCACAGCAGATCAGGCAGCATCTCTGGAGGACATGGATAGGTGATGTTTTGGGTTGTGACTCCTCTACAGTTTGAAGAAGGGTCTGACCCAAAAGGTTGTCTTTCCATATCCTCTAGATATGCAGCCTGACATGCTGAGTTACTCTGTCTTTGTCTTTTGGTGAGGTAGGTTAATTTAGTTTAGTTTAGTTTAGAGATACAGCATGCACCTGGAGAAAACCCACGCGGCCACAGGGAGAATGTACAAACGCCGCACAAACTGCACCGGTAGTCAGAATCAAACCTGGTTCTCTGGCGCTGTAAGACAACATCTCTACTGCTTTGCCACTATGGTGCTAAAGAATCAGCCTGTCGAGATGCAGCAACTGGCACTGAGGAAGGTCTTTCAGAATACACAGAGAGGATACATTCCAGTAAGAAAAACAATTCCAAGAGGTGACGCATTATTTTATGGTTCACTGACAGAGGTAAAGATGATTTCACATTGAAAGAAGAAAACAAATCTGTGGAATGGTACATGACAGAACAGAGTATCACATAGAATATAAAGCAGTAACAAATGACTGGAAGATAAATAAGGAGCAAAAAATTAGAGCAGAAACTAAAGAGAGAAAGATAAAAACAGACATTTTGAAAAAAATAGTTAATTGAGTAATTGTTGGCCCTCTAGAAAGCAATTCAGGGGCATTAATCATAAAAACCAATGAGAAGGCAGATTAAACAGGTATTTCACCAGTGAAAAAAGGACACAAAGTGCTGGAGTAACTCAGCGGTCAGGCAGTATCTCTGGAGAATATGACTAGGTGACGTTTCAGGTCGGGACCCTTCTTCAGTCTGTTGAACATGTTTTACAGTTGGATATTCTTTTTCTCCTTGTATATCTTGCAGTTAGTAAAACAATCAAGAACAAAATGTTTTTTACAAATTACTCTTCTTGCTACATATGTGGATATCATGAGAGCAATCGCTTGCTAATTTTAACATTTGTGGCTCAATTGCATCCTTTTGAAGTAATTAACCTTTTTGACTGTTTAAACCTCTTCGTTTTGTTGTGCATACCTTCTTGTTTTTAACCTGTCTTTATATTTAAAACTTAAGGGAATAACTATTTGGTAATGTCATTCTCAGGCATTTATTTCACAGAAAGGTTCAGTAAAATTTGCATTTAATGTAACTCTGCTAGAAGATCTTCAACAGTGTAGTGTTGAAATTGTAGCAGTCTGGTTCAATTGAACTTGTGTTGGAAGATCTCTTATAAATCATACCAAATTTTAAACCAACAATTGGGAAACAAAGTAAAGTAGGGAAAATAAACTGCAGATGCTGGTTTAAATCGAAGGTAGACACAAAATGCTGGAGTAACTCAACGGGTCAGGCAGCATCTCGGGAGAGAAGGAATGGGTGACGTTTCGGGTCAAGACCCTTCTTCAGACAAACAAAGTAAATATAGATATCTAAATGAATCTTTCAAACTAAAGGTAAATTGTATTTATACTTAATTATTGGAAACAGTCAAATAGAAAAGATGCCAGCTTTGGTGTTTAAAACCAAGTGCAAAGATTTTTCTGGGTGCAAGCGAGTTGAGCAGTTGTGAATTTAGAAATTAAGAGACAAAGAAGCAATTGTGATATTACACAAGTGAAACTAAAATCAAGGGTGGCAGTCAGTAGTTATCTTAAATTGGCCAAAGGCCAACCTGAATGAATTGATATGAACATACAAACTAGAAGCAGGATTACCCTAAGTCTGCTCCACGATTAAACAAGTGTATGGCTGATCCAATTGTAACCTTATTTATATATTCCTTAACTTCTGCCTACCAAGAATGTCACCCCCATTGCTTATCAAGAATCTACTTATCTCTGCTTTAAAGACATTCATAGAATCTGCTTCCACAACACTGAGGAAGAGTGGTCTGAAGACATGATCCATTGAAGGAAAAAAGATATTTAATTCATCTTATGGTCTTAAATTAATAGCTCTTATTTTCAAGCAGTGATGCCTGGTTTTAGATTCTCCCTCAAGAGAAAACATCTGGTGTACATCCACCCTGTCAAGACTCTTTTGGATCTTGTATGTTCCCATCAGGTCACCCAGAGTCTTGTTATACTGCATGGAAACAGGCTCTTGGGACAAAATTGTCCATACCGACCAAGTGGGCATTCTGGGCTAGTCCCATTCATCTGCATTTGGCCCACACCCTTCCAAATCTTTCCTATCTATATATCTGTCCAAATGTCTTGCGAATAGGTTCGCCAGATATACAAACAAATAAATAATACCTCATTTACAGTTACAGTTCTACTTCATATATTTTCATGTTAAGTAAGATAACGTGGTACAGTTATGAAGTTGCAGTTTCAGAGGGCTGGACTTTCAATGGATGGATAGTCGGACTCAAATCGCCCAAGTCCGCCACTCCCACCACTGTGCACCATTGGGAGTCAATTGCTCATCTCAGCGCCTCTGTTTTGGAGGGAAGAATGTGGTAATCATCAACATTACTCAAGGATGGACACCTCTCTTATTGCACACATTCACTTGATTAGCCATTCAATTAAACAAGCTCTGTGACTGGCCAACAAGAGGAGACCAAAAGCCTTGGCACATCAATTTCTGACCAGTGAGGGGGATCTAATGAGACTAGGATCAAAACTGAAGACCAGAAATAACTTCGGGAGGGAAAATGAATTTGATCTAAAGTACTTGTAGGAAATCGGACTGGAGTAGGTTATGTTTAATCATGTTGCTCCCCCCTATTTATTCCATTCTTTAGACATTGTCCTTGTGCTTCCTATATCAAAAATCCTCCTGGATTTTTTTTAATAAGCAACATGCAAATCAACTTTAAAACACAGCCATTTTATGAGCTTAGCAATGTACTGCAGGATCATGCTCTCGGTCTTCAAAGTCTATATACATCATCAAATGAAATCATACCACTCTGGCAGGTAATGCTGCTAACCTTGGCTCAATTAGAACACTACCTTTTAAGTTCCAAACTAAAATTGTTGCCAATGTCAAAGGTCCCCTAGAGTAAATACATCTTAAACTAAACTATCTACCAGTTTTGAACAAAAGGAACAGGTGACGTTTCGACCCAAAACTGCACCTATTCCTTTTCGCCAGAGATGCTGTCTGACCTGCTGAGTTACTCCAGTTTTTTATGTCTGTCTTCAGTTTAAACTAGCATCTGAACTTTTTTCCTACACAATCTACCATTTTTACTGCATAAAGTTGATTTACTTAATGTACAAAAAAAGGGCATTTGAGACAATCCTTGCCTCCCACTCCTAAGTCTGGGTAGTCAGAGGAAGAAAACCTTTATGCTTTTAACAATGGGGCATCGCACTCAAAAATTAGCTCTTCAAACAAACTGATCCATTATTATTACCTCAATAAGTTGTATATTTATTTATAGTCCCTGCGTTGTATGAAAGAAAAGCACAAGTTAATTTTAACATATTATAAATGTGATAAGTAAAACTAATAAATTAGCATGATGGAGATTGATGATGAAAGCATCGCAAAGACAGTAACAAATTTATCATCTAAAACAAATAATCAGTTCCATAATGAACAAATGCAAGAATGTTTTTTTTAAAGAAATAAGATACAGCTTTATTAAGCTCATGGAATATAAATTTTGAAGATCACTATGTACACAAAAAACAGAGACAAGTGAGACAAGGGCAAAATTGGTAACATTTCAAACAAACATTTGGTGCGATGTGATTGAAATGGGAACTCTGCAAAAATGTGATACTTTGGATTTCTTTATTCAAAATAAACTTGATTTATTTTCTCTTCCTCCTATTCTTGGCCGGTTTCTCAACACAGATCAGCCTAAGCACTGAGACTGTGCTGCGAGCAACCTTTGTCACTGTGGCAGATGTGATTAGGGGAGATACTATCAGGTCGACAAAGAGTTGGCCAAGGTAATCAGAAAGATGTTGCAATTTGAAATGAAAGCAGAAAACACTGGGAACACTCAGCAGGTCAGGCAACATCTGTGGAAAAGAAACTGAGTTCACGATTCAAGTCCACCAATCTTCATCAGACCCAGTTCATTAGTTTTAGTTTACACAAACAGCATGGAAACAGCCCCTTTGGCCCACCAAATCCACGTCAACCTTTGATCACCAATCCACACTACTTCTATGTTATCCTGCTTTATGGGGTGACACAGTGGTAGAGTTGCTGCCTCACAGTGGCAGAGACTAGAGTCCCATCCTGACTACGAGTTTCCCCCATATTCCAAAGACATGGTGTGGAGGCTAATTGGCTTCTGTAAATTGCCCCTAGTGTGCAGGATGCAAACCTGGCATAACATAGAACTAGTGAATGGTCAGCGTGGACTCAGTGGGCCAAAGGGCCTGTTTCCACACTGTGTCTCTCAACTAAATTAAACTACTAATCCACACCCTGAGACAATTTTTTCAGTGGGCTATTAACCTGCAAACCACATGACTTTGGGATGGGAGAGGAAACCGAAGCACCCAGAGGAAACCTATGTGGTCACGGGGAGAATGTGGAAACTCCACACAGGCAGCACGTGAGGTCAGGATCGAATCTGGGCCTCTGGTTCTGTGAGGCAGCAGCTCTACCAGCGACCTGGCCTGAAACGTTAACTCTGCTTTAAATTCCACGAATGCTTCCTGACCTGCTGAGTGATTCCAGCATTTCCAGTTTATATTTCTGTTTTCTAGCACCGGTAGTTCTCGGTTTTCAGATGTTGCAACTTTGGATCCTGTGTTCTCTTCTTCATTCGCTCTACTAAAACCATGGAATTTAACATCTACACAGGATCCAATGTGCAGGTAGCTTGTGCTTTCTGCGTGGTTTACGCTCCTAGAAAGCAGCGCATAATTCAAAAATATGTACATTAAACATATATACATTTAAACTGACGTAAATTTGAGCACATTATTTCAAAAATACAACATGTAGATTAGGTTTTGTTATTAATTAAAAGGGCGCGTTATTTCACAGGTGCATAAATCAAACACGGGTAACACCTGAGGTGCCTGTGACTTGAAACAAAAATGCATCTGAAGGATTTTGGAGGGAAAAAGCTTTGTGTAAGTGTCCGTCCACAGGAGGACCACTCTATCACAGTGCTCAAAACCAAAACCACAGCATGGAAAAAAACTAAAATAGAACTGATGACACCTTCCCTAGCTAACAATGGGCCAAACAAACTCATTTGTGGCCAGCCATGGGCTTTTCTTGCCTCCATCTCTTCATCGCTGCTCCATTATCCACTGCCCTTGCAAAAGGGCACACCTATGACACAAATCCAAAGCGGAATAGTCGGCAAATACCCAGGATATAGATCTTTTTATATCTTCTACCCCTCGTCCTAGATTGCACTAGTGGGTTATTATGATGCCTATGACACCAGTTGAGAGGCAGTTTCCACATTTCACACTGTTTGTTTGTTTGTGAGCAGCTCCATGCAAGACCGCAAGAAATTGCCGAGTACTGTGGATGCAGTCCTGACCATCACACAAACCAACCTCCCTTCCATTGACTCCATTTACACGTCACGCTGCCTCGGCCAGGCCACCAGCAAAGTCAAGGATGAGTCGCAACCCGGCCACTCCCTCTTTTCCCCTCTCCAATCAGGCAAAAGGCATAAAAGTATGAAAACGCACACTTCCAGATTTAGGGACAGTTTCTTCTCAGCTGTTATCAGGTAACTGAACCATCCTACCAACAACTAGAGAGCAATCCTGACCTACTATCTGCCTCATTGGAGCGCCTCAGACTATCTTTGATTGGATTATACTGGACTTTATCTTGCACTAAACGTTATTCACGTTATTCCCTTATCATGTATCTGTACTTTGTGGGTCACTAAAGGTGCTTGCTCCAATATCTCAGCAACACTCTTAAGAAACCCTCAACCATTTGCCTTGCGGCCAGTCTAGAAATAAATTGTGAAATATGCAACCAACAATCCTGATCCTGCCAACATTCTTGAGGAGAAAGTCTACCGAACTATTCAGATTCACTATCATGTTATTCATGTTATTCCCTTATCATGTACCATCGATGGCTCAATTGTAATCATGTATTGTCTTTCTGCTGACTGGTTAGCACGCAACAAAATCTTTTCACCGTACCTCGGTACGCGTGGCAATAAACTAAACTCCACTGCTCTCACTCCTTGGATTGCAGGCCACTTCCACACTTCCAGGCAACTGGTAGGGTTGAACACCAAGGGAGCAGGGAGAAGCAGCATAGACAACAACACAGCTCTTTGCAATAGGAAAAGAGTGTAGTCAGCAGCAATAAAAAAACCTCTTACCCCACTAACAAGTTGATTTGAACCAGCAGACAACTCACATTGCGCAGTGAAGAGGAATCGTCTGGCTATTCAAACCTCAACGTTGGATGTGGAAAGATAGAGTATAACTGTTTATTAAGAATAAAGTGCTCTAATTGTGTATCCTCCAAAACAAACTTTGTGGGTCACTAAAGGTGCTTGCTCCAATATCTCAGCAACACTCTTAAGAAACCCTCAACCATTTGCCTTGCGGCCAGTCCAGAAATAAATTGTGAAATATGCAACCAACAATCCTGATCCTGCCAACATTCTTGAGGAGAAAGTCTACCGAACTATTCAGACATTATGTGCAAGAAGAAACTGCAGATGCTTGTTTAAACCGAAGAAAGACACAAAAAGCTGGAGTAACTCAGCGGGACAGGTAGCATCTCTGGAGAGAAGGATTGGGTGACATTTCGGGTCGAGACCCTTCTGCAGACGTCACCCATTCCTTCTCTCCAGAGATGCTGCCTGTCCCGCTGAGTTATTCCAGTTTTTTGTGTCTATATTCAGACATTGTATTCTGCTGAATTTAGTCTGTGGTGTACAAGATGATAGCGATGGAAGAGGCTTGGCCTCTCTCAACCAGGCACATTGCCCAGATTACTGGACACTATTCCCACTGACACCCCAACTCACCTTTTCAGATGTTATAAAGTATTATAAGAAGTTTCCTAGTGAACCCAATACGAACATTGGAAACGTTATATGGTGAGCCAGATACCAAAGCATCAGGATTTCCAAATAGTGAGATAGTTGTCTGTCAGAGTTTTACGGTACCAAGTTCAAACACAATGGAGTGTGGCAAAATGGCCACAACCATTAAGAAAGGCATGGGAGAAACATATTGCAGTGCATTTGTAGCTTTTCCTCATTGTTTCTTTACAGAAATTTTCAGGAACAGTTTGAAAATGCATACCTCCAGATTCAGGAACAGTTTCTTCTCAACTGTTATCAGACAACTGAACCATCTTCTCACCAATTATAGAGTGTGGTCCTGACATCCCATCTACCTCATTGGAGACCTTCTAACTATGTTTAATCGGACTTTATCTTGCACTAAGTGTTATACCCTTTATCCGGTACCTGTTCACTGTGGATAGCCTGATTCTAATCATGTAAAGTATTTCCACTGACCAGAAAGCACACAGCAAAACAAAATTCAGTGTACCTTGGTACATGTGACAATAATAAACGAAACTAAATGTGTCACCATTAAGATAGATGGGAAACAGTGGACCAGCTGTTATTAGGTAATTGAACTGTCCTCTCATCAGGTAGAGTGCAGGACTGACCACCCATTAACCTCACTGAAGACTGAACTATCTTCAATCAGACTCCGACGTTCTTTTAGGAAGGAGATGAGGAGAAATATCTTTTGTCAGAGGTTGGTGAATCTGTTGAATTCTTTGCCACAGAAGGCTGTGGAGCCCAAGTCGGTGGATATTTTTAAAGCAGAGATAGATCGATTTTTCATTAGTACAGGTGTCAGAGGTTATGGGGAGAAGGCAGATTGGGGTTAGGAGGGAGAGATAGATCAGCCATGATTGAACGGCGGAATAGACTTGATGGGCTGAATGGCCTAATTCTACTATCACTTATGACCCTATGGCTCCAATGTATATCTTTGCACTAAATGTTGTACCCTTTATCTGTGGACGGCTTGATTGAATTCCTGTATAGTCTTTTCTCTGACTGAACAGCACGCAAACAAAAGTTTTTCACTGTACCTTAGTACAAGTGGCAATAATAAACTAAACTAAACCAAACTAAATAGTCCATTTCCTCGTAAGATTTCTCATCCTTTGGTTTATACTGCACATTCGGAAACTCTGACGCATGGCAGCAGTAATTATCGCCACACGTATTCTTCCTTTTGCTTCAAGCTAAATATCACTTCAGCTTCAGGAAAGAATGTATTTATATTGGAAAACTTACTATATTCTGGCTGGTGGCGTGGAGGAATCTGGCATAGTCTGGGAGCAGAAATACTGAACGTAGTGGGTACGCTCTCGGGGAGCAACCCTTTAACCAGATGTGTTAAAGTCACCTGCTGTCTCTCGAGTCTGCTTGGCCAAATCTATTATCTCGCTGCTAGTGGTGGAACGCAAGCATTGGTGATGGGAGATGGTGGCAGGGCTGCTTGTGTGGATGCAACACGAAGAACAACTCCAAACATTTCCTCACATCCTTAGACATGCCTCCAATAGGTTTACTTTACATCCTATTCTGGGAATTCACGGGAATTTTTTTTATTTTTTAAAGCTGTTGTACATTGAACATCTGTGGTTTGAAAAAATTCTTAAAAATTTGTAGAATGAGAAGAAATAAAGCCAATGCAATAAAAATTGCCCTGTCTGCCTCAACAATATTTTCCTGGACAGATTTGACAACGGGAAACGGGGGAGAAAATGATTCCATGGCTTGGAAACTGGAATAAAAATAAGGAAACTGGTAAAGAAGCTTTGGCCCAGACAGTTACAAATTAAAACAAAAATACTGATAGCATTTCATTCATCCACAACAAAAGCCAGCAGTTGAAATGATAGTTTCACCCCTGCTGATAAAATATAAGCAGAATTTAAGTATTTTTCCACATTGAACTTAGAACAGTATAGCACTGGAATGGTCCTTTGACCTACAATGTTTGTGTTGAACATGGGGCCACATTAAACTGATCTCTTCTGCTTGTACATGATTCATACCCCTCTATTCCCTGCACTTCTATGTGCCTATCTAAAAGCCTCTTAAACACCACTATCGTATCTGCCTCCACCACCACCCCTGGCAACACGTGCCAAGCCCCCATCACTCTCCTTGTAAAAGACTTGCCCCACACATCTCCATTAAAAACTTGCCCACTCACCCCATAGCATTGCCCTTTGGTGTTGGACATTACCATCCTGGGACAAAGGTTCGGACTGTCTACCTTACCTATTTCTCTAAGGTATCACAAAATGCTGGAGTAACTCAGCAGGTCAGGCAGCATCTAGGAGAGAGGGAATGGGTGACGTTTCGGGTCGAGACCCTTCTTCAGACTGATGTCAGGGGGGCGGTACAAAGAAAGGATATAGGTGAAGACAGGAAGACAGTGGGAGAATTGGGAAAGGGAGGGGAAGAGAGGGACAGAGGAACTATCTAAAGTTGGAGAATTCAATGTTCATACCGCTGGTCTGTAAGCTGCCCAAGCGAAATATGAGGTGCTGTTCCTCCAATTTCTGGTGGGCTTCGCTATGGCACTTTAGGAGGTCCATGATAGAAAGGTCAGATTGGGAGTGGGAGGGGGAGTTGAAGTGCTCAGCCACCAGGAGATCAGGTTGGTTAAGGAGGACTGAGCGAAGGTGTTGAGTGAAACGATTGCCGAGCCTGTGTTTGGTGTCGCCGATGTAGAGAAGTTGACATCTGGAACATCTTTGACATTACCTATTTCTCTTATAATTTTATACACAACTATCAAGTCGCCCCTCAACCTTTGACATTCCAGAGAAAACAGTCTTTTTCTTTTCGACTTTAAAGGTACAGCGTGGAAACAGGCCCTTCAGCTCATTGAGACCGCGCCTACCTGCGATCACCCCGTACACTATCACAATCCTACACATCAGGGCAATTAACAATTTTGTACAGAAGCCAGTTAACCAACAAACCTGTATGTCTTTGGAGTATGGGAGGAAACCGGAGCACTTGGAGAAAACCCAGGCGGTCACAGGGAGAACGTACAAACTCCGTACAGACAGCACCCATGGTAAGGAATGAACCTGGATCTCTGGGGCTGTGAGGAAGTTACTCGACCACTGCGCCCCGTGCCTTGAAATCTGACCAAACTTGCCGTGTAACTGAAACCCCTCTAATCCAGGCAGCATTCTGGTAAACCTCCTCTGCACCCTCTCTTCTCCTCAGACGACTCCTTACGATCAAGGATGATTCACTTTTCCACCAGTTCTGCAGTTTGTAAAGAAATGATGTGGAAGCACGGAATCCTCCACAGGTGGCCCATAGGATGCCGGGTGGGACATGCAGGATAACCACGTGAAGGTGTCCGCCTTATGCTGGGAGTCCCCTGCTTCCACTACATGTCCTCAATGGTTTATTATTACCAAGTGAACCAAGGTGCAGTGAAATTCTTTTTTTGCATACAGATCAGTGAGATTAATGCCATACATAAATAAATTCGCCAACCGAGTACAGAATCCATAGTAACAGCCCACAGAGCCCATATGCAAGAGTCGCTAGTTTTTGGCACTATTTTCAAAGTTGCAACTGCGGCTGGCTGTAAAAGCCCATTGCAGCTATCGCCTCTGTCTGGGTCGCCAGCGAACTGTCATCCCTCTCTCCACCCGGCCACCTTCTGCCTTCACGAGCCAGAGTCCGTCCAGCAGCTGACTACACCACGGAAGGTAATACCCCTCCCCGGTACTTCCTACCGGCCCTTTGTTCCAACATCTACCGCCATTGTTGACTCCCTCCATCCCCCTCTCCGGTTCCCGGTCCCATCGAGCAAGGGACAAGCCTTAGGGTTCACAATTCCATTCCAAATGTCACTTCTCCATTTTGTGCAGTAATGGGCCAGAGGTTCCCAAGACACATCGGGGAATGTGGCATTTTTACCAAGTCTAATTCACACACTCTTCACAATGCATGTAGACTCTACTCATTTGCCCCTTACGCCCATTTGAACAGGACCATATTTGCAGTTGGACTCTCGGAGTTAACACTGTCACCTTGGGTTGAACTGCTGTAATCGAGTCTTTATTTCGGCATTTGATTTATATTCAAAGCACACAACACTAAGAGAAAAAACAAACAGCAACGGCCAGGGTACTTACCGGGCAACGGCAGCTTTAGATTTATGTGGCAGAGGTTAAATCCAGGATGGGAGCCAGTGGTATAATTAAGGTGCCTCCAAGGGCAAGAACTATTAGTAACCATGGGAAAATTCTTAACACCACGTTGCAATGTCACAAAAGGCAGTGGTAAGGCCGAGAATAAATATCACCGGGTCAACATTGCAAGATGCCTTGCAACACACCAGCAACAAGGAAGCATTTGAGTGGAGGGACTTCACTCACAGGAAAAATTCAACAGCAGACCCAAACATTCTTATAGTCCTCCGTTTCACTTAGTTGTGTGGGGTAAATGCGAAAGACAAGCCAACAAAGCATTTCATTAACTATACCAATAAAATGGGATCCCTTGCAATGAATGTGCATTCCAAACATCACAACAGGACAGCACGGTAGTGCTGTGGTAGAGTTGCTGCTTCACAGCACCAAAGACCCAGGTTCGATCCTGACTACGGGGGCTGTTTGTATGGCGTTTGTACATTCTCCCCATGACCGTGTGGGATCTCCGGATTCTTTCCATACTCCAAAGACATTCTGGTTTGTAGGTTAATTGGTTTAAATTGTCCCTAGTGTGTGTAGGATAGTGTTAGAGTATGGGGTGATCGCTGGTCAGCCCGGACTCGGTGGGCCGATGAGCCTGTTTCTGCGCTGTATCTCTAAATTAAACAAAACGCATTATAAATCATTTTACATACACATACACTAAACCATTATAATAGACCATTGTGGGGGGAGGGGGGGAATGGCGTCCTTTGTTGCCAATTGTCTGCTATAATCGAGTGCAACATATGGCTTTTCATGTTTAGTTTAATTTAGTAATTTAGAGATACAGCGCGGAAACAGGCCCTGCAGACCCCATACATTAGCATTACGCTACACACTAGGGACAATTTTTACCAAGGCCAATTAACCTACAAATCTGTACTTCTTTGGAGTGAACCTGGAGCACCTGAGGAAAGCCCACGCAGGTCACGGGAGCGCGTACAAATTTTATACAGACAGCACCCAATATCAGGATCGAACCCGGGTCTCTGGTGCTGTGAGGCAGCCACTCTACCGCTGCGCCACCGTGCAGCCCGTTAGAGCTGTGTAGAGACCCAACAATAAAATTTAGGCTAAGGAAAAAGTGCACCGACAGAGGTGCCTTTTTTCAGCTGAAACATTAAAGCAAAGCCTTGGCAGTGGCGGCCAGAGTTGGCGTTGGCAGTCTGGCCTGGCGGTTAAGTTTGGTAGGACCATCCGCGATATACAAAATCCAAAGGTATCCATAAAAGTGAGGGTATATAGCCGGCCCATGTGGATAAATGTCTGGATATAAAGATGTGGCAAAATAAATAGGATTGTCTCTTTCAAAATTCTTCCATATCTTTCATTCTGATTATCTGGAATCTGGACAGACAGGTCATGACAGTCTTTGGGAAAATAGTTTCACTGGTATGTCTTTAATAAACTGCTGTAGTATTATTTTTTTCATGCTCACAGGACAGGGCAAGTCAGAGGGGAGAATTTACCAGAGCAAACAAAGCAGAAGAAGCTCAGCAGATGGGACTGTGTCAAAACGACCTCGCAAACGTTAGATTTCAAACGGCTAAATATTTAGTGCACGTTATCTATTGTAAAAATATTGGGAGAATTGCATGCATTCAATAGTCGCCATCGCCATCTCCAGCAGCTGGGCTAATACACTTGGGTCAAAACCTACTGGGAGCCTTCAGCACCGCTACATTAGTGCCCCTATGTGAACGTAGAACCCATGAACTCGTGGCCTCTTCAGGCCAGCGATTTGCCATGTGTGCTCAGACTTTGTATTCCTCATGGAGTGCAGCTGTAGAGAGCAAATATCTTGCAATTCTCCAACACCTCTGCCCAGGAATCTACCTGCGAGATTTACGTGAAGTTTGACCTGGCAAATGAACAAGAAGATACAAAGTGTAATGTAATAAAAAAGGAACTACAGATGCTGATTTATACCAAAAATAGGCACAAAATGTTGGAGTAACTCAGCGGGTCAGGCAGCACCTCTGGAGAAAATGGATAGGTGACATTTTAGGTCTGGACCCTCCTTCATACTCTTCTGCTGAAAATGGATAGGTGATGTTTGGACCCTTACTCAGTTAAAGGATTCCAACCTGAAATGTCACCTATCTGTGTTCTGCAGAGATGCTGCCTGACCTGTTGAATTACTCAGCACTTTGTGCCTTTTTTTGTAAACCAGCATCTGCAAGTCAATGTATCCAAATGGACAAGTCTAGGCAAAGTTAAGTATCAGGTAATTTACATCATTGTAATTCATTCAGTTTACTTAAATATTCTGAATAGTTTTTAAAGTATTTCTTATTTTTAAAATTTATATTATACTAGCACAAGTGTGCCCGTTGGGCCCGTCCTCGTAGGGTTTCCATTGTAACCGGGAGGGGAGTGGGGGGGAGGGAAGGGGGAGGGAGGGAGGAGGGAGGTGTGGAGGGGGGAGGGGAGGGGGAGGGGGGAGGGGAGGGGGAGGGAGGAGGGGAGGGGAGGGGGGACGGGAGGGGGGAAGGGGGGGGAGGGGTCTGAAGACGGCCCCTGACCTGAAACATTACCTGTCCATTTCTTGCCACAGATACTACCAGACCCATTGAGTTCCTCCAGTAGTTTGTTTATTGCTCAAGATTACAATGTCTGCAGAATTTTGCAGCTCCTTTGTTTTCTATTTTGACCCGATCTGTTCAAGGTCCCTTGATCTAAAACATTAACTCGGTTTCGCTTTCCACAAATGCTGACTGATCTGCTGAGTGTTTCCAGTTTTTTCTGTTTTTATTCATGTGAATTGATCCTCCCGTCTCCAAGATAATCTAATTATAACCTCCCTGGATAGGTAATTAGGTCAAAATGAATAGAAGGCCATCATTATTTGACCATGATCCCCGCCTCCTGCCACAACTACTAACAGCAAGGTGCTGGAGGAAAGCTTGCATCACTTCTTTCTCAGAGACAAGGGTGAAATGGAAGATATTGATGGTATTGCACTCTTTGGTGACCAGGTCTACAACCATGCTGTGAACTCTGAGCTGAATGTACTTGGCTTTGGTGTAACAAACCTGTGATGAAAGATACATCAGGGCACCAATCTCAACTGGCTTTTTGGAAAATCATATCTTCCTCAGAACCTCAGAACCTCCCAACCCTCACCTACCGCTAGACATTGGATGAAAAAATGGCGGTGCCCACATGTGTAATATATGTAAAAAGAATTTCCCTGTGCAGTGGCATATGTGACAAATAAAGTACTATTGAACTATTGAAAAGTCAGACTATTTCTCCCCCTCTCAACAAAGCTGGTCTTTGCCATCTTCCCGAACTCTCCCTCAAAGTCTAAAGCACTTTCCTTCCTGACACGGATCCTCATGGAAACTAGATACAGCAGTCATCTTTTTAAGCAATTAACTGGATTCACAAGAATATTTTTCTTCAAAAAAAGAACATGCTGATTTATAAGATAAATTTGCCAGAATTTTGAGTCAAACCACAGACAAACAAGAGATGCAAAATTTAAAATTTACATCCCTTTAAGACCAATAGAATTGCTTTTATTACAGTTCCCGTTGATACAATGTTTAGAGAAAATAAAAACATTGGCAGACACTATCAGTTGTCATGCAATATTTTAATACGGAACGTGTAGGAAGGAACTGCAGATGCTGGTTTAAACCAAAGATAGACACAAATAGCTGGAGTAACACAGCAGGTCGGGCAGCATCTCTGGAGAGAAGGAAAGGGTGATGTTTCGGGTTGAGACCCTTCTTCAGACAGGACAAGTCCATTCTCTGTCCATAACCACATTTTTCTTACAAAGTCCTTCAGAAATAATCATCTATTTTTCCTCACGTAGATATTCCTTGTTACTTTCCATGATCAATGATCCTAAATGGCAACTGAAACACGCTACTGATGAACCTAAACATTATGCCAGTACCACTGTCTCACTGATTCCTCTTCCCCATGCCGCCTTATCAATGTGTGCTTCCAAGCCCGGCATTAGGACCTTCGACAAAGTCAGTCGGTTTGGAAACCAGTCTGATTGTTAATTGTCTCGCCTTGCATCTTATATCGGTAATGAAGCAAAATGAGGATACTTGACTTCCAGCTTCCTTCGTTCTGAGACACACTCCAGGCAATGCACTGACATCAAACTCTGGTATAACTGAAAGCAGAAGATTACCAGTAACGTCCATGGCAGACCAGTACTACTTATTTATCGGTCCATTGAGTCTATGTTGACCAACTAGTATAATGATGTTAACAATGCATATTGCAACTTCAAACCCTTCACTAAAGTGTTAACAAGACCCCAGCGCTCCAAAGAACCCATGAAGGAGCAGGGAAACAAAACAAAAGAAAAATCAGCTGGCAAATTCTGGACTCCTACTTTTGAGCCATGCATGTGAAGTTGGTTGAAGCCACTGCCAGATTTACTGCACAGTAATAATGAGAGCTGTGACTGTTGCCAACATTGTTAATGCAACATCTGAACCAACGCAGCTGATGATGCTCAGCCAGGGTTTCCGATGAGTTTTTCTTTTAAAGTTACAGTACAGATTGAGCCAATTTATCACCTCAATTGGAAAGAAGCCTCAGGGCCTCAACTTCAAATAAGGAGGAAAAACAATGTCTGCTTAGAGCTATTTAAAATGTCACCTAGGGAAGGCAAACTTATCACTTTAATATTAGTGAAGTGAGTTAGAGTGAAGGATGTGGGTTAACTCAAAAATACATTTAAAACAGATATGAAGATCATTGCAGTGATAATGTGGTGAATATTTTGGAAAATTGATTAAGGGGTGGAATTTGGCATCAAGAAGGGGTACCAAGTGTTCTTTAAACTTCAGAGATACAGTGCGGAAACAGGCCCTTCGGTGCTTCGAGTCCGCGTCAACCAGCGATCCCCATACACTAGCACTATCTTACACACAAGGGACAATTTACAATTTTTACAGAAGCCAATTAACCTACAAATCTGTACCCTTCAGCACCACAATTAAGACCCTTCAGCACCAAAATATCCAGGGTCAGGAATAGAGAAGACCAAGCACTTGACACATCAGGGCAGGAGGGAATCTTTAGTTTGGAGTGAAATCCTTGCATTGTGGCCTTGCACATGCACCAGCCAGTGGAGGGACTGACTGCTGACAGAAGCAGGATCCCATATTAAAGTGGTCAATTATAACTGATCACAGGATGTGACAATAATGGCTCTCTTGCTACCTCAGGGCAGACGAAAAGACTGTCCTTACTATTTTGTCCTCAACGTTTACCAGTAGTAATACCTTCATCCCTGCAGCAGAACCACAAGCTTGTATTTTCCCTTCTAGTGGAATAGTATGGATGCCTTAAGGGAAATTCTCATGTGCACCAAGTCAATCCAAAGCACGTTAATGATCATAAACCATCTCTGTGGGTGAGGGAAAGTTATATTCCATTGTATTTCTAATGACACAGAGAGTTTCAGAGCTGCAAGTTTTTAAGTGGAGCTAAGGATTACTAAAGCTTACCATGCTGCAAATCAGAACCGTGGCAAGAAAGCTTTTATTATCTTTTCTGGATTCTTTCTACGAGGGTGATAACATTTTTAAAAAAAGCAATTGGTAAGTAACCAATTACTTATTTGGGGATGATCGTATTTTTGTGCGTAATGGGTTGGATTCTCTGGTTAATTATTTGAACGTTGGATAGAATTCAGTGCGTGTTTGAAAGGATACACCATGCCAATGTTATGCAATTCTAAATCTCATAATACATTAGCTGTAACCTATCACAATTCTTTGGCTTGCACATCAATAAATCTTTAAACAATGCTTGGCATTTAGTGCTCCTATTTTGTAGCTAGTAGCAGAGCTTGGATCTAACTTAATAACTTAGTCATACACTTTGATTCCTCCAGCAGAAGAAACACGTACACTTATGAAACCATTATGGAGACTTTATGTGGAAAATAAAATGGCAACAACCTGCACAATTCTTTCCAAGGTCTCAACGTCATTTTCTTGACTATTAAATGCAAGGAAATGTTAATTGACATTCAATTAATTTTATCAATTGAACAGATTTTCAATTAGCACTTGCAGAAGCAGAGTTTGTTTTTAGATATTCTGGATTAACTCAAGTTTCAACACAGCCTATTCAAAGAGCAGAGAAAAAAAAAACCCAAAAGTTTAGGTTGGTATCAGCTCAAAGTGGGTACCAGTGAAAAACCACCAATTGTACCTTCAGCCTGATCTGCAGTTCCACTGATTTCAAGTGACCCGGATGTTTGTCAAGTTATCTAGCGGCCCTCCAAGGCATATTTCCACTTCTATCCATTGGACTTCAGAAAAGTTGTCCTTCCTCAAGGACTAAGGCAAGAAAACAGAGAAGACCCTTGGGCAGCACAGTGGCTCAGCTGGTAGAGCTGCTGCCTCACAAGATACAAGATACAAGATATCTTTATTTGTCATCCAAAAAACAAGTTTTTTGGACGAAATTTAGTCACCCACAGTCCAATAATAAAAGCAATAAAACAAGCAAATTCCACAACCCCAACCAACACACAAAAAAAAGAAACATCCATCACAGTGAGTCTCCTCCAGTCCCCTCCTCACTGTGATGGAAGGCCAGAATGTATTTTCTCTTCCCCTGCCGTCTTCTCCCGCGGTCAGGCTGGTGTCGTTGCCACGTTCCAGGCCGCGCCGGACGGTAAAAGGTCCGCGGCGGGCCGACCCAAGCCCCGCGATCCGGGGCGGGCGAACACGCTGCCGCTGCCGGAGCTCCCGATGTCGGCATCCACGCGGCCCGAGCCGAAGACGAGTCGCAGCCGCTCCTGCAGCCTCCGAGGACGGCCGGCTCCGCTGATGGTGAGTCCGGTCGGCTCCGCTGATGGTGAGTCCGGTCCGCGGGCTCTGCGAACCAGAGCCCTGGAGGCCGCCAGCTCCAGGAGTTTGGCCGATGGTAGGCCGCAGCAGGAACGGAGACCCGACCCAGAAAACAAAGGTCGGGTCTCCGTTCGGAAGGGACACATTTACAATTTTACAGTTCCCCCCCTCCCCCCCACACTCACACACATAGTACACAACCACAAAAACACGACATCACAACTACAATTAAGACAAAAAAAACAACAAAACACAGAGACAAACGGACCGCAGGTAAGCCGCAGCTGCTAGGGCAGCGCCGCCATTTTGGGAATGGATGCCAGGATCCGGGTTCGATCCTGACCTCAGGTGCTGCCTGTGTGCAGAGTCTGCACGCTCTCTCTGTGACCGTGTGGGGGATGGACACAAAATGCTGGAGTAAATCAGAAGGACAGACAGCCTCTATGGAGAGAAGGAATGAATGTTGTTTTGGGTCGAGACCATTCTTCAGACTGAAAGAGGCATGATCATCATGGCAGGCATTGATAATGTAGATGACAAGAACTTTGTACAAATAGAGAGAGGACAGATATTAAGTAAATAGACAATAGACAATAGGTGCAGGAGTAGGCCATTCGGCCCATCAAGCCAGCACCACCATTCAATATGATCATGGCTGATCATTCGCAATCAGTACCCCATTCCTGCCTTCTCCCCATACCCCCTGACTCCGCTATCCTTAAGAGGTCTATCTAACTCTCTCTTGAAAGCATTCAGAGAATTGGCCTCCACTGCCTTCTGAGGCAGAGAATTCCACAGATTTACAACTTTCTGACTGAAAAAGTTTTTCCTCATCTCCTTTCCAAATGGCCTACCCCTTAGTCTTAAACTGTGGCCCCTGGTTCTGGACTTCCCCAACATTGGGAACATGTTTCCTGCCTCTAACGTGTCCAACCCCTTAATAATCTTATATGGTTCAATAAGATCCCCTCTCATCCTTCTAATTTCCAGTTTAGAATGTTTCCAAGGAAGCGGTGTGAAACACAAGCCCTCAATTTGGATTTCACAGATTGTACCAAATGTTTCCATGGAGGAGGTGTGAAACACAAGCCATCAATTTGGATTTCACAGATTGTACCAAATGTTTCCATGGAGGAGGTGTGAAACACAAGTCCTCAATTTGGATTTCACAGATTGTACCTACTGAATCTTCAGTGGTAATCTATTTCTGATTTGGTCCACATTTGGGAAATTACTGTAGCATAATACAATTAATTTCAAGTCTGTTTTAAAACTTTACAATTGATCCTTGGTGCAGTGTATGGTGCAGCCTGTCAAATTTACAAATGCTTGGTGAAAATACATTTAGCTGGTTTTCATCATTGTCCCACATTAGAAAACCACACAACTAATTCCTCCAGGCATTTTGAATTGGTTGGGAATGCTGTCCAAAGCGTGTTGATCAGTTTGAAAGCTCTATAAACACAATAGCAAAGTAGGCATTGGACCCATGACATGGCGGCACAGTTGTGCAGCGGAAGAGTTACTACCTTGCAGCGCCAGAGGCCACGGTTCAATCCTGACTACGGGTGCAATCTGTATGGAGTTTGTACGTTCCCCCTGTGACCACATGGATTCTCTCAGGGTGTTCCGGTTTCCTCCCACAATCCAAAGACGTTCAGCTTGTAGGTTAATTAGCTTCAGTAAAAATTGTAAATTGACCCTAGTGTGCAGGATAGTTTCAGTGTACGGGGTGATTGCTGGTCAGCATGGACTCGGTAGGCCGAAAGGCCAGGTTCCATGCTGTATCTCTAAACTCAGCTAAACAAAAATCCATATATAATGAATATTCCCATACACTGCTAATCATTTACCCATAAGCAAGTCTCCAAAATCTTTCCACCCTGCAATACATAGAGCATTATCAAATTTAAGTCAATTTTTGCAATTTAAATGCCCTTCATTATCACAAGCCAAGGTGCAGTCACCTGCCCATATCAGAAATGGCCTTGAGAAATTAAGATTTCATTCATTGCACATCCCCAACACCACTACCTGCAATGATCAGTAAAATTAAACTCTATTCTGTTATCCTCTGCTATTTGTTAGAAAAGGAGCCAATAAACATAACTGTCAATAAGGCCTGCAAGGAAATGAAGCAATATCTTTGCACAAAGAGTTGTTATTGTCTGAAATGCACTTCCTCAGAATTTGATGGATACAGAATCAGCAGTAATATTCAAAGGAGGAATACTTGAGAAGGTAATAATTGCTGGGCAAAAGGGAGGTGTCTTTGCAGAGACTCATAGGTTCATGTCATAGGAGCAGAATTAGGCCATTCAGCCCACGAGTCAACTCCAGCATTCAATCTTAACTGGCTTATCTTTTCCTCTCAACTCCATTTTCCTGCCTTCATCCTATAACCTTTGACACCATTACTGGAACCTGTCAATCTATGCTTTAAAAATACCCATTGATGGCCTCCACCACCATCTGTGGCAATGAATTCCACAGATCACCAACCATTGACTAAATAAATTCCTTCTCATCTCCTTGCTCAAGGTACGTGCTTTTATTTTGAGGCTCTGCCCTCCCTCCTAGACTCTCTTACTAATGGAAACATCCTCTCCACATCCACACGAGTCAGGCCTTTCACTATTCGGTAACTTCTTCTACTTTACACAACCCGCTTATCTTGACCTGAAACGTCACCTATTCCTTCTCTACAGAGTAACCGGCTGAGTTACTCCAGCATTTTGAGCCTATCTCCACTTATTCAGGCCTGTTATGATCATGAAGGAACCCACAGCGATTTTGAGCGTGGACTTCAGCGTAAAAGAAAGGAAAGTTTTTTATTTTATTCGCTTTGTGCCACAAATTGCATCAACTTAAATTCATTTCATTTCCACAACATATTTTGTGGATACCTCAGTCCTCCTTTTCTCGAAAATATTCTGCGCTGTTTGCCTCAGGTTTGAGGGTCTGCCAATTATTCATCCCATTAGTTTTCCTATGTCTCCAAGCCACACATACCAACACACAATCCTCTGGATACATTTCACTGAAGTATTGCATGCTTATTCACATCCGCTGCCTCTTCAACCCACTGCCCTCCTCAACAGTCTACTTATAAATTCGGGGCAGTTTTGAAAACATTCTTTCAGGGAGATAAAGCAGGTACATTCAGAGACATGCCATATAATCCTTCTGTTCCTGTCAATGCAGCCCTTCCAATTGAAAATAAGATCTTCGAGGCCTCATCTCCTGTTTGGTCTTTGTTGCCTTGTCTTTGACCAACTCATATCCTGCAGCACAAATGCCACAGATTCATCTGCTACACTAGCTTTAGGCCACCTTAAAGGACTGTGCTGCCCATAGCCAAATGAATGGCTGTACTGTCTGCTTCCCATTCCGTTCACTCTGTGTATTTTAACATTACACACACTCATCCAATTATCTTCTCCTTACCAAAGTGGTCAATTACAAAAATTAATTGTTCTAACTTAAGAATGTGAAAATGCTCAAAAAGTATGTTACATTAGTTTAGTTTAGAGATTCAGTGTGGAACAAGGCCCTTCGGCCCCTCGCTGATCAGCGATCCCCGTACACTAGCACTATCCTGCACACTGGGGACAATTTAAGATTTTTTATCAAAGTCAATTAACCTACAAATCTGTGCATCTTCGGAGTGTGGGAGGAAACTGGAGCACCTGGATAGGTGGAAACCCATGTGGTCATGGGGAAACCGTACAAACTCCATACATATAGCACCCGTAGTCAGATTGAATCCGGGTCTCTGCCGCTATAAGGCAGCAACTCTACCGCCATGCCACCGCGCCACCCATTACATTATGGAGTGTTCTAACACTGGAATGTATGTTAACTTCTATCAAATGCTTGGTGCTGCTGCCCTTCGCTAGCTGCTCAGTAATAAAACCGTGACAAAACATAAAATGCTGGAAGAACTCAGTGGAGTCAGGCAGCCTCTGTGGAAGGAATGGATAGGCCTCTCCTTTACTTCCACAGATGCTGCCTGACCTGCTGAGTTCCTCCAATGCTCTGCGATTTGCTGAAGATTCAAGCAGCTGTCATTATGTGTATCTCCAATAAAACTGGGACCTCTGGGAACCACAGTAAACAGCCAACCACATTCACGAGGCACTGGAGCCTTGTTTTACCAGACCATGTCAAGACAAAGAACCTCCATCCACACATTAGTGAAGCAGTTAGGTTTTAATGAAGAAAAAAGGAACTGCAGATGTTGGTTTACAAAAAAAAGGCACAAAGTGCTGGAGTATCTCAGCGGGTCAGGCATTAACTCTGGAGAACATGAATATATTTTGGGTCAGGACCTTTCTTCAGACTAAGGAAGTATCCCAACCAGAAACGTCACCTACCCATGTTCTTCAGAGATATGGCTTGACCCACTGAGTTACTCCAGCACTTCGTGATTTTTTTAGGTTTTAATGAAGTTTTTTTGCACGTGGTTGTTTCTTTATTTTCAATTTTTTTTTTAAATAACAAATTGTCATGGTGGGATTTGAGTCCTTGTGGTGTGAATATTTTTCACAGTCTAGCTAATTAGTTAGCCTCTACTTTGAACTCAATATTTAAATAAAGGTTATATCTATTAGATATCCTTTGATGTTTCCCTTGTTAATCTTGTAGCCTTCACCCTGATCTACAAATAAGGAGCTAAAATACTTATTAAGCAACTGTGCCAGTCTTTATCCTCTGCAAGACTCTCTTATTCCTTAATAGTCCTAATGAACTAATTAGAAATTGCAGTCAAAGAACTTAATAGCCCTTAATAAATATAATGTAATGAAATATAATAGCCCAGATAGAAAAAAATATAAAAAGGGACCAAACCAGAATAGCTTGATTTCATATTATATTGGGCAGCACGGTGGCGCAGGGATAGAGTTGCAGCCATACAGTGCCAGTGACCTGAGTTTGGATCCTGTCTACGGGTGTTGTCTGTATGGAGTTTGTATGTTTTCCCTGTTGACAGTATGTGTTTTCTCCAGGTGCTCAAATCACTCCCACATTCCAAAGACGAATAGGTTTGTAGGTTAATTGTAAATTGTTCCTAGTGTGGAGCATAGTGCTAGATCGTTGGTCGGCGTGGACATGGTGGGTCAAAGGGCCTGTTTCCACATTGTATCTCTAAACTAAACAATCTCTGAACAGGAGACATTTACGGGGCTGCACACATATTAGATTGAACCTTTCAGAGACCAGCAGCAGCATGATGGACCAAATGATCTCCATCAACAATGTATGATTCCATGAACGTGCTTGGTCTTCATCAATGCAAGTTTAGAGGAGATTGTGTGCATGGAGCAAGTAATGGCACTGTCTACACACATCATTGATGCAAGTGAAAATGGAAAGAGTTTCACTTCGGCTCATTTACTCTCCTCTGGAAAATAAACAAAACCTTGCATCTTCTTCCTAACATTACTGCTCTCTTCAGCCCAGCCCACCCTCACCCCTTACTCTCTACCCAATGAACACACAAGCCCTCATATCAACAATTTATGAGGTTGGATATTTGAGGCATTAAATGATTTTGATTTATGTCTTAGTCACTGTTTACACCAAAATAAGGACAATAATTCACAAACCATTGCTATCTCCACACCACAATAAGAAGAATAGCATTGATGAAAAGACAGTTACCAGCTAGGTTTGCCAGAAGCTTTTAATAACAGAAATTATATCATAAAACCATGGGGCAGTAAACTGCTACAACCCAATTAAGCCCATTATTATTCACCAACCCTTTCTAGTTGCATGTGTAGGAAGGAACTGCAGATGATATTTTACACTGAAAATAGACACAAAATGCTGGAGTAACACAGCGGGTCAAATAGAATCTCTGGAGAGAAGAAATAGGCAATATTTCAGGTTGAGATAAGCGGGTTGTGTAAAGTAGGAGTTACCGAATAATGAAAGGCCTGGATCAAAGGCCTGGAGAAGACAAAATAGGTGACATTTTGGGTCGAGACCCTTCTTCAGATTGAAAGATGGAGGTGTGGGGTGGGGGGAACTAGCAGCGAGTAAAGGCCAGAACAAATCAGGGCTGGCAACAGATGACCTCAGAAGTGGAGTCCATAATGGCCCAATGTTGGCTGGGGAAGATGTGTTCACGAGAGTGATACATGGATGCGAACAGTGCAATGGTAGGGTGAGGGTGGGGGGTGGGGGGGTGGGGGGTGGGGGGGGGGGGGGAAAGAGAATGCAGGTTACTTGAAATTAGAGAAATCAACGTTCATACCACTGGCTGCCCAAGTGAAATATGAGGTACTGTTCCCCAATTTGCGCGTAGCCTCACTCACAGTGGAGGAGGCCCAAGACAGAAATGTCAGTATGGGAAAGGGAATTGGAATTAAAATGTTTGGCAACCAGGAGATGGCCAAGGTGGACTGAGCATACTGCAAGTGTTCAGCGTAATGATCACCTAGTCTGCACTTGGTCTCATCGATATACAGGAGCCCACAATGGGAGCACCAGATACAGTAGATGAGGTTGAAGGAGGTGCAAGTGAACCTCTCCCTCACCCTAACCCTTTTTAACTAATCCTTTCTGGCTTATTGCTAGACCTTCTAAGAGATAAACTGATGTACTCTCAGAATGAGATTGGTTTCTCAAGAACAGATCTTTCAGGTTTCTCAGAGGCAGATTTTATTTAAAGGTTTAATGACATTTTCAGTCATTACCACAGGAATGCAACATTTATAGAAAATGTGAATAGTTTTTTAAAAACTTGGTTTTGTGCCATGAAATAATTGTTGCAAGGATTTAATCCTTTGCTATTAAAGGTCAAATGATGACAAGGATGAAGGAAAGGGTAGACACAAATCAGGATAGATATAAACGGATCAAAGGAAAAATGCAGCAGATACTGGCAATACAAAACCAGAAGACCGTGGAAATATGCATGTGGTCAGGCAGTATTTGTGGAGAGAGAAACAGGGGTAACATTTCAGGTCCAAGACCTTTCATCTAAACTGCAAGGTGTTAAAGAGGAAGAGCTGAAAAAGGGTCTCGACCTGAAATGTCACCCATTCATAGAAACATAGAAAATAAGTGAAGGAGGAGGCCATTCTGCCCTTTGAGCCAGCACCGCCATTCATTGTGATCATGGCTGATCATTCACAATCAGTAACCCGTGCCTGCCTTCTCCCCATACCCCTTAATTCCACTAGCCCCAAGAGCTCTATCTAGCTCTCTTTGAAATTCATCCAGTGAATTGGCCACCACTGCCTTCTGTGGCAGAGAATTCCACAAGTTCACAACTCTCTGGGTGAAAAAGTTTTTTCTCATCTCAGTTTTAAAGGGCGGCACGGTAGCGCAGCGGTAGAGTTGCTGCTTTGCAGCGAATGCAGCGCCGGAGACTCAGGTTCGATCCTGACTACGGGTGCTGCACTGTAAGGAGTTTGTACGTTCTCCCCGTGACCTGCGTGGGTTTTCTCCGAGATCTTCGGTTTCCTCCCACACTCCAAAGACGTACAGGTATGTAGGTTAATTGGCTGGGTAAATGTAAAAATTGTCCCTAGTGGGTGTAGGATAGTGTTAATGTACGGGGATCGCTGGGCGGCACGGACTTGGTGGGCCGAAAAGGCCTGTTTCCGGCTGTATATATATGATATGATATGATGATATGATATGATAAATGGCCTCCCCTTTATTCTTAGACTGGTCCCTGGTTCTGGACTCCCCCAATATTGAGAATTTTTTTCCTGCATCTAGCTTGTACAGTCCTTTTAGTCCAAGCTCCTTCTATCCTGAGATGCTGACTGACCCACTGAGTTACTCCAACATTTTATGTCTAGATTCAATTTAAACCAGCATCTGTAGTTCTTTCCTACACAGCTTGCAAGAACATGCAGATCAAAGAACAAGGGGGTAGGAGGAAGGTAGGTGGGCATCAGGAGGAGGGTGGGGAATGGATGTAACCAACATCTTACATTTCTGATCAGTCAACAGCTTGAAATATTAACCCTGTCCCCAATCTTGCTACCGAGCCTCTTACAGCATCTCCCTTGTCCTTTCGGGGTTGAAGACTTTTTGTTGCCCAACAGGTTATTGCAAACTGATGACAGTGTCAGGATGGGAAATTGCGTGTTTATGATCTTAAGAAGCAGGGAAAGCTACTGCATATCCTTTTAGACAAGCAGATTAAAGAACTGTGAAAGCTACACTACAATGGAAAGGATGCTCAAATCATGTGGATGAATTCAATATCAAATTGGATTCAGATGGAGGAGAAAAGAAGGTCTGAATCAATTGCTGAATTCAAAGTTTATTAGCTTCTGGTTAGGTCATTGACTTCTGTAAATTGTTCCTCCTGTGCAGGATAGAACTAGTGTACGAGGTGATCGTGGTCAGCAGGGACTCGGTGGACTGATGGGCCTGTTTCCACGCTGTTTCTCTAAACTAAACTGAACCGAAATGCAAGAGTGGTGATCAAACAATTAATTACGTAGATTTGTCCACAAAGTAATCCTATTAGGATAATTAGATTCAATACTGTTCAGCAAGTATGGAGAAGGGTACTGACCCAAAGCATCATCCATCCATCCTTTTTCACCCGAGATGCTGAGTTACTACAGCACTTTGTGTCTATCACTGTTCAGTTTACCCGATGCCAACTTTCCAACACATGAAGCATGCAGTTTGGACATAAAACACAAAATATCCTAAAATCTCCAAACGTAATTTAACATTTATTTTGTTATCGATCTTTAGACAATATCTCTCCTCAATTTCTCATGGTGAAACCAACTTGAACTTTGCAGACATAAAATAAACAGTTTTTTGCACAATATAGCAAAATATTCAGTGATACACTTGCATGTAGGAAATGTAGGTTTCTTTTCCGTAACATAGAAACAGTTTATAATCCTAGTTATTTTGCAACATGGAAAGATAAATTAGACCAGAAAGGGCACAGCTTCACACAAGATCACTAGATCTGGGAGGCTATTTCTGGCTTTTTTAATTTAAATGTATGTTTATCGTGTGAGACCACATGTTATTTCTATTTGCCGAGATGTTAAAGGAAAAAAATGAGCCTTTCAGACGAGGATGAAACATTGGTGACTGTCTACATCTGCCCCCTCGCAAACATAAACTCTCGGTGCTCCTTACCCAGTGAGCTATTTATGTTCATTTTGCGATTTCAGTCAACAAAGTTCGAGTTCCACAGATCTCTCGACCTCTGTAAAAGTTGAACAGTAGCTGTGTCTCTTCATATGTTTGTTCATTCCTAAAAGATCCACAATTAAGAGGTTGAAATGAACCAAGTCCTCTTTTACTGACCTCTGCAGCCATTTCCGTCACAGGGAATGTTTTCTTGCTCCTGGCACTGATGTGGGTAACACAGGTGTCCTTCAGGAAACAAGAGAAACTGCCAACAGACCCTCCACTTACAATGAATTCTTTTACCTCAGTCAGTCTCAACGATTTCATAAATACATTTCATCTGCTTTCTCTACTGTGCCCAATAATATTTGTAGAGTGCTTCGTTAAAATGTATTTCTCGCCAAAAGAGAAGTCTGCAACCATTTATTAATTTTCTACTCTGAGTGTTATGAAGAAAACTATTGTTTATATCCTTTTACCTGAAATTAGGCTAAAGGTTTTTTGATAAAGATAGACACAAAGTGCTGGGTTAACTCAACGGGTCAGGCACCACCTCTGGAGAAAACGAACAGATGATGTTTCGGGTCAGGACCCTTCTTCAGACAGAGAGACAGGGGAAAGGGAAACTAGAGGTATGGAAAGGTACAGAACAAATCAGAGGCAACACCGATTGCCAAGGAACCCACAATGGTCCATTGTTGACTCAAAGTTTTTGATTTGGATTACAAAATATAATTGAAAATGGAATACATGTCTGAAATGTACTGATGGTGGAGAAAGGTTTTCTTAATAAACCACCGTGTTGTAGCTACAACAGCTGCTGCCTCGCCGCTCCAGTGACCTAGGTTCAATCCTGACCTCATGTTCTGCCTGTGAGCTATTTACTCGTTCTTCATCTGACTGTGGGCGATTCTCCTGGGAGCTCCAGATTTCTTCCACATCCCAAAGATATGCGGGTTGGTAGGTTAACCACCCACTGTAAATTGTGACACATAGTGCTGGAGTAACTCAGCGGGTCAGGCTGTGTCTCTGGAGAATGTGGATAGGGGTCATTTCAGGTCAGGACTCTTCTTCAGACCCATTTCCTAATCTGAAGAAAGGTCCCGACTTGAAACGTCAGCTGTCCCTGTTCTCCAGACCTGCTGCATGATCCGCCAAGTTACTCCAGCACTTTGTCCTTTTTTTGTAAACCAGTATGTGCAAATCCTTGTTTCGTCACTGTAAATTGTGGCCAGGTGACTGGTAGATCCTGGAGGGAGTTGATGGGAATGCGGGAAGAATGAAATGGGATGAGTAATGGATTAGTGCAATCGTGTGATTGATGATTGCCATGGGCTCAGGGGGCTCACAGGTCTGTTCTCATGCTGTATGACTATACAGGTGTCAGGGGTTACGGGAAGAAGGCAGGAGAATGGGGCTAGAGATAGGAGGGAGAGATAGATCAGTCATATTTGAATGGCAGAGTACACTTGATGGGCCGAATGGCCTAATTCTACTCAACGAGACCTGAGTGGCCTTGTACATCTGTCACTGAAAGTAAGCATGCAGATACAGCAGGCAGAGAAGAAAGCAAATGGCATGTTGGCTTACATAGCAAGAGGATTTGAATATAGGAGCAAGGAGGTGCTACTGCAGTTGTACAAGGCCCAGTGAAACCACACTTGGAGTATTGTGTGCAGTTTTGATCTCCGAATTTGAGGAAGGACATTCTTGTTATTGAGGGAGTGCAGCGTAGGTTCACCAGTTTAATTCCTGGGAAAGCAGAACTGACATATGATGAAAGAATGGGTTGACTGGGCCTGTACTGTATTCACTGGAATTTAGAAGGATGAGAGGGGATCATATAGAAACATATAAAAATTCTTAAGAGGTCGGACAGGCTAGATGCAGGAAAAATGTCCCCGATGTTGGGGGAGTCCAGAACTAGGGGTCACAGTTTAACAATAAGGGGTAGGCCATTTAGGACTGAGATGAGGAAAAACTTTTTCACCCAGCGAGTTGTGAACCTGTGAAATTCTCTGGCACAGAAGGCATTGGAGGCCAATTCACTGGATGTTTTCAAGAGATAATTAGATTTAGCTTAATGGAATCAAGGGATATGGGGAAAAAGCGGGAACAGGGTACTGATTTTGGATTATCAGCCACAATCATATTGAATGGCGGTGCTGGCTTGAAGGGCCGAATGGCCTACTCCTGCACCTATATTCTGTTTCTATGTTTCTACTATTCCTTATGACCTTGTAAGATCAAGTGTTGCCAACCACTAGAATTCTTTATATTAACTGTTGTAACATGTCCAAGAAGAATATTGCAAGTATTTAAGATGTCCCAAATGGTCCGTTTTCTCCCTTTAAAAATTTCCTTCCCATTCCGTCCATACATCCAAGACCTGTTTCCTATCTACACACCTGTCCTATCCCATCCCATCCTAATATCCACTGTAGACCAGAAGTCTCAGATTGTCTAGATTTTGTACTTTGCCTTCTCTTCTTGCTGCCATTCTTCAAAAAGTGAAAGTGGTGTTACTTCAGTCTATCTGTCCATTTAGGTAACGGAAGCTGAAATGGTGATTTTCTTTTGGGAATGTGATGAAAATTGTTAGATATAAATGGCTGATGATTTGAAACAGGCAACCACAGAGATGGTGCTCACTCTGTCCTTCCAGCACATTCCCCCACCCTTTCCCCACGATCATCATTACACTCTGAGGTTCTACGTTCAGATCGGCCAGAAGCCAGCTGGTCATGGCCGTCCCTCAGGCCAGAGCAAGTCACAAACAATAACCAGGCCATAGGCAATAATTCTGAGGCTAGCTGGTTTGCACCAAAGATAGACACAAAATGCTGGAGTAACTCAGCTGGTCAGGCAGCATCTCTGGGAAAAAGGAATAGGTAACATTTTGAGTCGGGACCCTTCTTCAGACTGAGAGTCAGGGGAGAGGAGAACAAGAGGTATGAAAAAGGTACAGAACAAATCAGAGCCTGCAAGGAGTCCACAATGGTCCATTGTTGGCCGTGGAGGAGGTGATAACGAAGGGATACAGACAGTGAAATGTAAGGGTTCTTGAAATTAGTGAAATGAATATTCATACTGCTGGGTTGTAAGCTGTGGGCTCCTTGGCCATCGATGCCGGCTCTGATTTGTTCTATACCTTTTCATACCTCTAGTTTCCCTCTCCCCTGACTCTCAGTCCGAAGAAGGGTCTCGAGCCGAAACATCACCTATTCCTTTTCTCCAGAGATGCTGCCTGACCCACTAAGTTACTCCTGCAATTTGTGTCCATCTTCAGTGCAAACCAACATCAGCATAGATGCATATGTTCTCCATTGATGCTGCCTGACTTGCTGAGTTACTCCAGCACTTGTGTCTACCTTCGCAATGAACAGGCTTGATTACCTGCTAAATCTCTGTCCATTTTTAATTTAATTTAAAAAAGAATTCTAATAAAGCCAGTTGTTTCTTCTGTCACACATTCTCAAAATTCTGACATCTCGCTGAAATGTTAGTTGAAAGAATGTATAACCTTAGCTGAACATTTACTGAAAATGTCTGTTAAAATGTTTCATTACCATTGTAAATTAGTTGCGATTTTCAAAACTAATACAAGCAAAATCATTCTTCGAGAGAAAGCAATGTTGAGTGACTGGGAGATGGGGGTAGACAAATTGTTGTAGTCCTTGAAATCAAGTGCAGCGATTATGAAGCAAGATTAACCTCAACCCATTCAATGTAATGCCGACAATAATAACTGCAGCATCTATTCAATGAATTCAATTCAATGATTCTTTATTGTCACATATAGCTAGGTACAGTGAAATGCTTTGTTTTTAGCACACAACCCGGTAAAATCATAGAGCAGACCTCACTTGGCAGTACACAACTGTTGCCACGTTTTGACGCCGACAAAATTGGAAAAGTTCACCGAACAGTCCTATCCACGGCCTGCCCATTGCACGTGGCACCAGCCCACCTACACCATCTCCCACCCCCCCTCCCACCCCAATACCCCCCATCCCAACACCCCCACGTCTAGCTATCAACAGTCATCATCTCCTTTTGTTGAATTCAGTAATTCTGTCGGGAGTCAACATTGTGAATAGGCAAAGCTAGCCTGCTCATCTGACAAGGAGGTGTATCATGGAAGCATTCATGGCTGGTAAGACCAGACACATTCTCGTTTCAATGGTAGTAATGATTTTCAAAGTGTGTACAGGTTGCCTTGAAAGAAATGATATGGAAAAAAGAGAGACGTTCTGCAGCTGCAAGTGGTTTGAGAATACTCCAGACCGATCGCAAGCTGGCAGTGGGAGCCATCAGATTCAGAGGTTAAAGCCAGAAGTGAACATTTGAGCGTTTCAATGTAAGAACGTCAATGCATTGGTAAATGCATCCTCAAAAGAGAGTGGCACAGTGGCGCAGCAATAGAGTTGCTGCCTTACAGTACCAGAGACCCTGGTTCAATCCTGATTACGGGTGCTGTTTGTATGTTCTCCCTGTGACCGCAAGGGTTTTCTCCGGGTGCTCCGGTTTCCTCCAACACTCCAAACACGTACAGGTTTGTAGGTTCATTGTCTTCTGTAAATTATCCCTAGTGTGTAGGCTGGAAGCAGGGATTGCTGTCACCCACCAACCATCTCTATCAACCACAATGTACAAGTTTAGTGTAGGTAGACACAAAGTCACCATGGACACAAAGGTCAAAGATGTGTTCGGACTACCTAACATTTATAGGCTCCACGCCTCACATGATTTGCAATGTTGTTCATCACACTTCTCACAGCATGCAAGCAAAACAAAACACAATGGCTGTAATTTGTGGCACAGAGGTAGAGTTGATGCCCTATAGTGCCAGAGACGTGGGTTCAATCCTGACGTCGGGAGCTGTCTGTATGGAGTTAGTACATTCAGGTTTGAAAGTTAATTGGCTTCTGTAAATTGTCCCTAGTGAGTCAGATAGAACTTGTGTAAGGGTGATGGTTGGTTGGCACTGACTCACTGGGGCGAAGGGCCTGTTTCCAAGCTGTATTTCTAAACTAAATAATATCCTAGTTACTTTTCAAATCTCAGATAACCTTGAACAACATGGTTCAGATGGTGTAGAAGTGAGATAGGGACCAACGATGAAGCTTCGTCCACACTCCATTACACACTCACAGCTCATACACTGGTGCTCTGGTTTCCTCCCACATTTCAAAGACGTACAGGTTTGTAGGTTAATTGGGTCGGTAAGTTGTAATATTGTCCCTAGTATATGTAGGTTAGTGTACAGGGTGATCACTGGTCAGCGTGGACTCGGTCTAAAGTCTAAAGCAAGAGAATGGTTCCCTTTTACATCCGATGTTGATAGGGGCTCCAGCTGAGATGCCCTAAAATCACCAAAACATTCTTCACCACTTCCTATGGTTCCCACGAGGACCACAGCAACAAGAAGAGATCAACTCACAACTAACCAGTTTTTAGTTCATATTGCTTTCAGATGTTACCGACAGGTGATCCTTCTAGCTGCTGTAGATATATTCACCAGAACATTTGTGAGAAAGCACCATCTGGATGGTCAAGCCCAAAAATGGCAGCCAACACAGGTCAGGAAACGTACAGATAGATCTTGGGATCTGCCTACTCTGTTCACATTTTAACACCCTCAGCAATACAACTCCTGGTGAACAGAAGTCATAAGTTGGAGCATGTGTTTGTTTGGCATCTGAGATCTTCATGGTCTTTCACACTGTCTATCAAAAAAAATGATTGATACCAAATCCAGTGTGGCCTCTTTGCCCTTCAATTATATAAATAAAGAGTGTTCTACATGACAGAGCGGATGGTACCTTTGAGGTATTTGCAAACTTCTTTGAGTGACTTGGCCATTCTGTTATTGGTACATTTCTGCTTTAGTTTAGTTTATTGTCATGTGTACCGAGGTACAGTGGAAAGCTTTTGTTGCGTGCATACCAGTCAGCAGAAAGATTACACATGATTACAATCGAGCCATCCGCACCGCACAGATACATTATAAAAGGAATAGCATTTAGTGCAAGATAAAATCCAGTAAAGTCTAATTGTTGGTAGGATAGTTCAGTTGCCTGATAACAGCTGGGAAGTAACTGTCGTGGAATCTGAAGTTGTGGGTTTTCACACTTCTGTACCACTTGCCTGATGGGAGAGGGGAGAAGAGGGGGTGGTAAATGTGAAGGACACTGCAGTTAAAACTTTTCTTTACATTTACGCAACAAAAGGAAATAATTGTGCAGCACAGAGTTTATTTCTGCATTCACAGACAAATGTTTATTAAATATACTAGTTCATGTAAACCAAACTGCAGTTTTCCAAAATGTTTGGATTTATTGTAAATGCCAAAGAATGTAACACAAAATACGGCATATTTCGTTCCATATTATCATTTGACCAGGCATATGAAAATGAAATTTCCAACGTTGTGCTATCATTATCACAATTTTAAGGAAAGTGGCAGATGTCAAAGTCATATTATGGAAGTAAAATATCATACTGAGAAAACAAGTGATTTCTGCTATTTGAAAGCAGAGCCAAAGTCTACAGATGGTTTGACATTCATGGTGTGTTAAAGTTCCAAGCATCTGTACCATGGCATTGAGGATGTGCCCATATCAGTGTCAGACTTGGCTCAGCAGTCTCTGAGTCAGAAGTCTTGAATTGAAATCACAGTCTAGAGCCGTGCACATAATCCAAACTGACACATCAAGGCAGCAGTAAAACAAAATACGTATGCAGTGTCTGGCCAATCTTTCATCCACAATAGGTCTTCCGATGGCTACCGATCTTGCTTTAAATGATATGTCCTACAATTTCTATTAATCAATATTTAGGTCAACTCTTTTTGCCTCCGATTGTAAAATACTGATCGTTTTCAGCTATTGCAATAAACATAAATATAAAGGAGGCGTATAAATCAAACTCGCATCGAATTTGATTCTCCGAAACTCTAGACAATATAAATCTAATCAATTTAATTTCTCTTCATCGGACATTTACTTGCTAAGGAGACAAAAACGGAATTCAATAATCCAGACATTTTCTTAAGACTTTCGAGCAACTATGTGGAAACAGGCCCTTCAACCCGTTGAGTGCGTGCCCACCAGTGAACACCAACCGGTCGGTACACCAACACTATCCTTCACACTGGGGTCATTTATAATTTTTTTTTAACTGTAGCTAATTAACCCACAAATCTGTAAGTCTTTGAAGTTTGGGAGGAAACTGTCGCACCCAGGGAGCACCCACGCGGTCACATGGAGAACGTACAAACTCCGTACAGACAGCACCCGTAGTCAGGATCGAACCCGGGTCTCTGGCGCTGCAAAAACAGCAACTCTACTACTGCGCCACTGTGCCTCCCTCTAAACATTTGTTAATAGAATTATTATGATGCAGAGGGAGACTGTTGGCCTATCTACATTGGTTCTTTACAAAGCCAAGACACACACACTCATTCTCCACCTTTTCCTAGTGGACCAGCATGTTACTATCCCTTCTGCCTGCACAATTCCCTTCATAAAAACCAATGGTTTTCTTTTCTTGAAGGGAATCTGTGAACTATATCTTTAAATGCTTGTCATTACTTAACTACCCCTCTTATCTTTTAATCTAGTTTGCCAATAATTCCTCATGGACATACAACGCACCCTTATCTTCAAAAGGAACGGAATAAATACTTTTGAATGAGACTCAAAGTGAGTGGGGTAAATGAAAAAAAAATCAAAAGCTCAAGCTTTTCTGTTTTAAAAAGTATCGAAAAAAATCTAGGAGGTTTATTTCCGTTTATATCAATCTTTTTAAGAAAAGGATTATGAAGAAGAAGAAATTATTCTTTTCTTGACACTAATGATTCTGACTATCAACATCTGGTTCCCAGCATTCAGAAAGTTCAAAATGTACTCATCTGGATGAAGTTAAATCCAAGTAACAAGAAAAGCCCCATTGGCTGATATGATGAAAGAAATTGCGTATATCTGGCATTAATATATATGCTCGTGGGCCTGTGAAAATGTTGACATCATGAAATTCTGATAACAGTTGGAAGGTCATGAATAATTTTTGTGAACTAATTTTCCAGACTAACTTGATTTTTATCGACTATAGCCATGAGGCTATCAACCTCCAAATAAGCTCTGAACTACATAAACTTGGGGGCATTAGTATTGTGTTTTTTGCACTATAGTATACACACACATATATAAATATATATGTATACGTGTATGCGTGTGTGTGTGTGTGTGTGTGTGTGTGTGTGTGTGTGTGTGTGTGTGTGTGTGTGTGTGTGTGTGTGTATTTTGTATATTATTTGAAAAAATGTAGATATAGATATAATTTTTTTTCATTTATTATATTGTTTACAGAGTATTTCGTTTTTTAGTTTAGAGATACAGCGCGAACACAGGCCCTTCGGCCTACCGAATCCACTCAAAGCAGTGATCCTCCCACACCTGTACTATTCTCCACACTAGGGACAATTTACAATCTTTACTGAAGCCAATTAACCCACAAACCTGTATGCCTTTGTAATGTGGGAGGAAGTCGGAGCACCTGAGGAAATCCCACGCGGTCACAGGGAGAACATACAAACTCCATACATACAGCAACAATAGTCAGGATCGGGCTGGGTCTCTGGCGCTATAAGGCAGCAACTCTGTTGCTATGCCACCGTGCCACCACTTATTACGCCCAGTATTATGTTTACATACTCTATTCTGTCGCACTGCTGCAAGTAAGAATTTAATTGTTCTGTCTGGGACATATGACAATAAAACTCTCTTGACTCATTTTACATCTGTTTATAGAGAAACAGCCAGTTACAAACTGGCTAAACCAGTGTAATGCCATCGAAGCATCTGAATGGGAAGATTTACATTGGAACGGGGATGAGATACAACTAAAATGTGAAGCGAAGCTGAACGGTCCCTTTAGTCTACTTTTCAAGTTTTGGTTTTGGAAGAACCTACATATATGCATCAAAAGAATTAACCCATGGTCTGGCACATTTCCTTTCAGTATATTCTCCAGTATTATTTTAGTTTTAGTTTAGAGATACAGTGTGGAAACAAGCCCTTTGGCCTTTCAAATAGCCCTTCGACCCACCGAGTCCACGCCAACCAGCAATCAGGGGATCCCGTACACTAGCACTATCCTACACACTGGGGACAATTTACAATACAACTCTACCACTGCGCCACCGTGCCACCCTGAAATTTGTGGCATCATCAGCACATCGTATTTGTAATTGTGAAAATATGAATACAAATAGATTGCAGTTCATCATACATATCTCTATTACCTCAATACAAACCATAATTAAATAAACATGGCTCTTCAACAAATCTGTATCAAATGATCTCCAAATTATGCAGAGGAAGTTGATCCTAAATAAGCCAGCATTTTCATTGTTAGAACTTCAACAAACTGACTCAAAGCCAGAATCAACAACAAACGACAACTTGGATTTACACATTATTAACATAGCATAACATCTCATGGTGATTCATGGAGCTGAGATATCCACAATGACCAAAAACATCATGAAGGAGATACGGTTTTAATTAGCATTATAAAGGGACGAGCTAGAGGCAGCAGACAGCCACAGCTAATGAATCAGTTCCCAGACAATTGTCAAGACCCAGTAGATCTTTTCCAACTATATTTAGCAATCCGTGCTCCCAGGCAGCAGTGGCAGCTCATTAAATCCTGCCTCGTTTACCGGCTGTCAGCGCTGTCGAGCAAATTGAACAAGTATGACCGCCCCTGACATTCACAATTCAAATATCAGCAATTAAAATTTTTAAATGATCATACACAAAAATGTTTAGAACATGACAACACTAAACCATTTCAAAACTTCAAGAATCAATTAAAAGATTTTAAAATGCTAAATTCATATTAATTAAATACGAAAAAAGTAAGTTAATTTGTACTTGCCCTTCTCTCCATGCTCGTTCTTCCCATATATGAAGGCGACCCACTGGATACAATAGTATCAAGCTCAGCTGTCAGATATCCTGGTCCACGCTAGGAATTCTGTAGATCACTTCAGGAGTGTAATGACGAGGCACAGTTTCCTGACATTAGCCCTCAGCTGAGCAGAAGATTGCAACTCTGTCTTCTCTTGAGCATCCTACACTTGCTCCTTGGTTATATTGGTGAGGTCTGGCAGTTCCACCATCTTTACGTCATAATTTTTCATTGGTTTTGTTTATTGTCACATGTACCAGGCACGTGAAATAAGTTTTTTGCATGCAGCTCAACAAGACTCTTCCCTTGCATAAGCACAATCTCCCAGCTAGTATGTGATATACAGAGCAGCCCACCGAGTCCATATGCTAGAAACATAGAAACATAGAAAATAGGTGCAGGAGTAGGCCATTCGGCCCTTCGAGCCTGCACCGCCATTCAATATGATCATGGCTGATCATCCAGCTCAGTAACCTGTACCTGCCTTCTCTCCATACCCCCTGATCCCTTTAGCCACAAGGGCCACATCTAACTCCCTCTTAAATATAGCCAATGAACTGGCCTCAACTACCTTCTGTGGCAGAGAATTCCACAGACTCACCACTCTGTGTGAAGAAATGTTTTCTCATCTCGGTCCTAAAAGACTTCCCCCTTATCCTTAAGCTATGACCCCTAGTTCTGGACTTCCCCAACATCGTGAACAATCTTCCCGCATCTAGCCTCTCCAACCCCTTAAGAATTTTATATGTTTCTATAAGATCCCCCCTTAGTCTTCTAAATTCCAGCGAGTATAAGCCTAGTCTATCCAGTCTTTCTTCATATGAAAGTCCTGCCATCCCAGGGATCAATCTGGTGAACCTTCTCTGTACTCCCTCCAAGGCTAGAATGTCTTTCCTCAGATTAGGAGACCAAAACTGTACACCATACTCCACAATGCTGCATTGTTGAGTCATTTTGTGCAGTCCCAGCTCCAGCTGGCCACAAAGGCCCGTTGCAGCCAGCAGCTCCATCTGGTCATCCTGCGAACCAATGTCCCTCTTTGACCAGAAGATCCTATCTTCTATCATTTAAACAGTTTTTTTTTTTTTTTCCAGGGGAAGATGTTGGCTAGAGTACTAGGAGCACTTTGCTGCTGTCCTTCCCAATTTAACCACAGAATCCTTTATATGGGACTGGCAGACCCACAGGCCTTCAGTGTAATATCTCGTCCAAAGAAATGGCAGAATCTAACAGAGTGGCAATTCTTCCGTACAGCACCAAATTATTGGCTTAAATTACGTATCCACGTCACATATCTTGAAAGGGATTTAGTGATAACTAGACAAAGTGGACCCGTTGGGCCCAAACCTCTCCTGCATTGGTGCAGCACCCGGTCCTCCCCCCCTCCCCTCCCCTCTCTCCTCAACTCCCCCTCCCCTCTCCCTTCTCCCCCACTCCCCCCTTCCTCCCCCTCCCCTCCTTTTAAACTTAAAACTGTGAATAACTTTAAAAATATAACACCGATTTCAATAAAACCTTGCATTATCACTAAAGTGACAATGGTCAGTAAGGTGGGCCTAAAATCGTCGCACTATCGTGTACCGTTTTGGCTGAAGTTCAGTCACAAACAAGATAACAAACGAGAGTTTTAGTATATAGACGGAGTCATCATCCCCAGGATTAAATGGATATCTTCCCCCACAATTACTTTCTTGTGATAAAGATGTCTTCAATCAAGAGGCATAGTTCCAAAATCAGATGGAGGAGGTTTAAAGGGAATCTGAGAGATAACATTTTCACACAGTTGGTATGTTCATGTTATAAGAGCAGAATTAGGCCATTCGGCCCATCAGGTCTACTCCACCTGAGTGACTGATGTATCTGTCCCTCTCAACCCCATTCTCCTGCCATCACCCCGTAACCTCTGACATCGCAGTATGAGCTGCAGGAGGAGGTGTTAGAGGCAGGAACAATAACAACATTTAAGATGCACCTAAACATGTAGCAGTCTACACCTAGAAAATACACACCTCAAGGTCTAATTTATCATACAAAATATTTGTAACCTTGGACTAGCTTTAACAATCACACTTTCATTAAAATAATAATCTCAATTAGGTTTGGCTACATGCTTGGCATTCCCAGCAACCTTTTAATTTACAAACTTACCTCAATTAAAAGTAATTAAAGTTCAATGATCTTTTATCATTAAAGTTACTCATTATCAATTAGTCTTTATGGCCTTAAGAAAAATTCCACTGATGCAGAGCAGGATATTAAACAATGCAAGGTATAAGACAACAATTGTCCTGATACAATGTGAGCAGTTTTGAGCCCCACATCTGAGAAACATAGAAACATAGAAAAATAGGTGCAGGAGAAGGCCATTCGGCCCTTCGCGTCAGCACCACCATTCAATATGATCATGGCTGATCATCTAAAATCAGTACACCGTTCCTGCTTTTTCCCCATATCCCTTAATTCCTCTTGCCCTGAGAGCTAAATTGAAAACATCCAGTGAATTGTCTTCCACTGCCTTCTGTGGCAGAGAATTCCACAGATTCACAACTCTCTGGGTGAAGAAGCTTTGCCTCATCTCAGTCCTAAATGGCCTACCCCTTATTCTTAAACTGTGACCTCTGGTTCTGGACTCCCCCAACATCGGGAACATTTTTCCTGCATCTAGCCTGTCCAATCCTTTAAGAATTTTATGTTTCTATAAGATCCCCTCTCATCCTTCTAAATTTCAGTGAATACAAGCCCAGTCGACTCATTCTTTCATTATATGTCAGTCTCGCCATCCCAGGAATTAACCCGGTGAACCTACGATGCACTCCCTCAGTGGCAATAATGTGCTTCCTCAAATTAGGAGACCAAAATTGCACACAATCACTCCAGGTACGGTCTCATCAGGGCCCTGTACAACTGCAGTAGGACCTCCTTGCGCCTAAACACAAATTCCCTCACAATGAAGGCCAACATGCCAATAGCTTTCTTCACGTCCTGCTGTACCTGCATGCTTACTTTCAGTGACAGATGTACAAGCACACCCAGGTCTCGTTGCACCTCCCCTTTTCCTAATCTGGCACCATTAGGATAATAATCTGCCTTCCTATTCTTGCCACCAAAGTGGATAACCTCACATTTATCCACATTATACTGCATCTGCCATGCATCTGCCCACTCGCCCAACCTATCCAAGTCACCCTGCAGCCTCATAGCATCCTCATCACAGCTCACACTGCCACCCAGCTTTGTGCCATTCGCAAACATGGAGATGTCACATTTTAATTCCCTCGTCTAAATCATTAATATATATTGTAAACAACTGGGGTCCCAGCACTGAGCCTTGCGGCACCCCACTAATCACTGCCTACCATTCTGAAAAGGACCCATTAATTCCTACTCTTTGGATCCTGTCTTTAACGTCTTTAACAATCGACTCAAGCATTTTCCCCATTACCGATGTAAAGCTAACTGGTCAAAAATTCCCCGTTTTCTCACTCTGTCCTTTCTTAAAAAGTGGAGTTACATTGGCTACCCTCCAGATCACAGGAACTGATCCAGCGTCGAGAGAACATTGGAAAATGATCACCAATGCATCCACGTTTTCTAGGGCCACCTCCGTGAGTACTCTTGGATGCAGACAATCAGGCCCTGGGGAATTATAGACAATAGACAATAGGTGCAGGAGTAGGCCATTCAGCCCTTCGAGCCTTATGTGCCTTCAGTCCCAACAGTTTACCTAACACCATTTCCTGACTAACGTGGATGCCCTTCAGTTCCTCCCTCCCACTCCTTGGTCCCCTAGTATTTCTGGGAGATTGTTTGTGTCTTCCTCTGCGAACACAGAACCAAAGTACTCGTTTAACTGTTCTGCCATTTCCTTGTTTTCTATTATAAATTCACCAGTCTCTGATTGTAAGGGACCTATATTTGTCTTCACTAATCTTTTCCTTTTTACATATCTGGAGAATCTTTTAGAGTCAGTTTTTATATTTGCCGCAAGCTTTCTTTCATGCTCTTTTTTCTCCCTCTTAATTAACCCTTTAGTCCTCCTCTGTTGAGTTCCAAATTTCTTTCAGTCGTCCGGTTTGCTGCTTCCTCTGGTCAGTTTATATGACTTTTCCTTGGATTTAACACTATCTTTGATTCCCCTTGTTTTCCACGGTTGAGCCGCCTTCCCCGTTTTATTTTTTCGCCAGACAGGGATGAACAATTTTTGGAGGTCATCCATACGGTTTTTAAATCTTTGCCATTGCATCTCTACCGTCAATCCTTTAAGTATAATTTACCAGTCTATCCTAGCCAATTCCTGTCTCATATCGTCAAAGTCTCCTTTCTTTAAGTTCAGGACCCTAGTCTCTGAATTAACCATGTCACTTTCCATCCTAATGCAGAATTCCACCATATTATGGTCACTGTTGCCCAAGGGGCTTTGCACAACAAGATTGCTAACTAATCCTTCCTCATTACACGATACCCAGTCTATGATGGCCTGTCCTCTAGTCAGTTCTTCTACATAATGGTTTAAAAAACCATCCCGTATACATTCCAGGAAATTCTCCTCCTCAGCGCTGCTATCAATTTGGTTGGCCCAATCTATATGTAGATTAAAATCACCCATGATAACTGATGGAAGGATATATCAGTGTTGGAGAGGGTTCAGAGGATGATTATGTTAAGCATGAGAAGCATTTGATGTTTCTGGGCCTGTACCTGCTAGAGTTTAGAAAGATGTTAGGAGGTTGATCTCATTGAATCCTTTCAAATAATGAAAGACCTAGATAGAGTGAATGTGGAGAGGATGTTTCCAGGAGTGGGAGGCTCTAGGACTAGAGGGCATAACCTCAGAATAAAAGGTCGTACTTTTAGAAAGGAGATGAGGAGGAATTTATTTCATCAGAGGGTGGTGAGTCTGTAGAATTCATTGTCACAGATTGCCGTGGAAGCCAAGTTATTGGGTATTTTTAAAGCAGCGATTGAGAGATTCTTGATTAGTAAGGACATCAAAGATTACGGGGAGAAGGCAGGAGAATGTGGTTAAGAGGGAAAAATAGATCAGCCAAGATTGAATGGCAGAGCCGACTCAATGGGCCAAATGGCCTAATTCTGCTCTCATGCCTTATCATCCAAACACAAACAGAAGCAGTGCTTTGAACATCCAACATAATATTAAGTAAACATCTATGTTCAGTGTGCACTTCTACCACACTCTAAGAAATAGCTTGAAAGGAGTAGATCAGGTTAATAATCATGTATCACAATTGTCCCAGAGACTGGAAAATCTCCATATTTGTGGCACTTAGATATTATCTTGGCTATGGGAGAACCTACATGTCAATGGTTTCATCAATGCACGACTACAAGAGTTGAAGAAGATCTACAATGAAAGGATTCCAAGAAAAGCAAGCAAGAAATCAACTGCATTTATCGTTTCCATGATTAGTGTTATTAGGAAACTGAATGATCCTCTCTCATCAGCTAGTGTGCAGTCCTGACTTCCCATCTGCCTCATTGAAAATCTTTGAATTATCTTCAATCTGACTTTGTTGGACTTTATCTTCAACTAAATGATGTGTACCCTTTATCTTTCATCTGTGCACTGTGAACAGCTCGATTGAATCATGTATAGTCTTTTCTTTGACTGGACAGCATGCAAATAAATGCTTTTCATTTACCTCAGTACTTGTCAGATAATAATAAACTAAACTAAACTAAACTAAACAGTGTTTTCCATTGAACCATATCCTTCTCCGTGGATTGTTACCTTGCCGTGGTGGAGAAGCTTGTGTGGTCCTGAGATCCTGAGAGCGATGGCGTCTGGAGCTGTGCTCCTGGTAGGGTCACCCATGGCGGTAAGGTCGAGGAGGAGGTCCGTGACAAAGAGCAATCCAACGGTGGAACAGGCGGAGGATGATGGCTGACTTTAGTGGAGTGTCCCAACGGCTGGGAAGGTGGATGAAGGCTGCAGTGGGCAGGTACTATTGACGGGAAAGTAGACGCTCCAGCCCCCACAGGTCTCCGGGAGATGAGGCTCGTCAGTCTGGGAAAGCAGTCCATCTAGGAGAGGGAAAACTGATCTAAAACCTCCACTGCCATGTGGCCATATCCAGTCATGGAAAAGGCTCCAGGAGTAAACCTCAAGAAAAACCCGGAGTCGCAGTCCCTAAGGCAGTTCGTCGTTGTCTACAACCTCGTTCTGGCAGCTCCTGCGACGGTGCTGGTGCCAAACTGTAACAGCTCTGTTGTTCCTTTGGATCGATCAGTGACGCGGAGAGGGGGGACGTGCTACATGGGCAACAGCCTGCCCTTCATATGACATCGCCCAGGCTTGCATCCGACCACACATCGACGCTGCTCTAGCCGAGGTTTGGAGCAAGAAGCCAACAACCAGGATGCATCACCCATGTTCAGCCATGACCGAGGGGAGCCTTAGGATACACTTCAATCATTCCTTACCTAAAGTAATAGATTGTGTTATGTCATGAAAGAAACAAAACTTAACTTCTCACTTGGTTAGAGTTTGACTTTACACAATGAAGACAAAACAAATCATCAAGCTTTGGATTCAGTCCTATTTGGAACTTGCCAGCATGGAGTGAAAGTAGGACCAGTGACTGCAACAAGATGCATATTGTGTAAAAAAGCTTTAGTCTGCCCACAGCTTGAGGATGACCTTGCACAGTGCAAGATCTGTTCCCAAAACCCACGAGCACTTAGAAACAAAGAAACATAGAAAATAGGTGCAGGAGGAGACCATTCGGCTCTTCGAGCCTGTACCGCCATTCATTGTGATCATGGCTGATCATCCACAATCAAAACCCGTGCCTGCCTTTTCCCCATATCCCTTGATTCCACTAGCTCCTAGAGCTCTATCTAACTCTCTCTTAAATCCATCCAGTGATTTGGCCTCCACTGCCCTCTGTGGCAGAATTCCACAAATTTACAACTCTCTGGGTGAAAAAGTTCCTTCTCACCTCAGTTTTAAATGGCCTCCCCTTTATTCTAAGACTGTGGCCCCTAGTTCTGGACTCGCCCAACATTGGGAACATTTTTCCTGCATCTAGCTTATCCAGTCCTTTTATAACTTTATATGTCTCTGTAAGATCCCCTCTCATCCTTCTAAACTCCAGTGAAAACAAGCCTAGTCTATTCAATCTTTCCTCATATGACAGACCCGCCATCCCAGGGATCAATCTCGCGAACCTACGCTGCACTGCCTCAATTACAAGGATGTCATTCCTCTAATTAGGAGACCGAATCTGTACACAATACTCCAGATGTGGTCTTACCTGGGCCCTATACAATCTTATCTGGAACTTGAGAGGAGACTTGATAGAAGTATATAAAATTACGAGAGGCATCGATAGGATAGTCAGGTCCTTTTTCCTAGGATGGAATTGTTCAACACCAAAAGACATAATCATAAGGTGAGAGGGGGAAAGTTTAATGGAGGCAATATATTTACGCAGAGATTAGTGGCCTGGAACGCATTGTAATAGATGTTGATGGAGGTAGACAGTGGTGTTTAAGAGGCTTTTAGATAAGCACATAGAAGTGCAGGGAATAGAGGGATATGGCCATGTACAGGCAGATGAGATCTGTTTAATTTGGCATCATGTTCGGCACAAACACTGTGGCCAGAAAGTCCTGTTCCTGTGTTGTACTGTTCAATGTTATATGTTTGTCACTGAAGCGAAATATGACTTTAGTAGGTGCCGATGAAAGAAAGACTTGCATGTAGATCAGAATCCCTGCAATGGGATCTGTCATATTTTGATCATTACTCACTGAGCCAAACGGAATGATTTTAGTAAATCATTGACTTAAAAACGTTCCTGTTACTCATTCGTGAAAAGAGCTGATTTGAACTCAAAATCAGAGTTGGGAAATTTAGAATCACCCAATTTTTTCCATAAATTTGGTGATTCCGGCGAAATATTGTAGGATATCTCTATTTACGTGGGACCAGTAAAAGTATTTCCCAAGAATATAATTAGGGGGGATTATTAAGCAGTTAGTTTGGTTTTATGCCTGACTGGCCAAAGGAATAGTTTTGTCCATCAAATCTATGAAACATTTAAGAATGTTTGAAGGAGGGTGCCAACCCAAAGACTATGTTTGAAGAAGGGTCCTGACCCAAAACATTGCCTGCCCATTCCCTCCCCATATGCTGCCTGAACCACTCAGTTCCTCCAGCACTCGGTGTTTGGCTCAAGATTCCAGCACCACAGATTATTTTGTGTCAAACATTTTAGAAAACAGATGAACAAAAGAGAGACACAAATGTTGTCTATGAGTTATTAAACAGGAGATGCAGAGAACAACCCAAGTCTGGGCTGATATAAGCACGTTTAAGGTTTACAGTAAGGGGTGAAAGATTTAACAGGAACCTGAGGGCTAAATTTATCACACAGGGGGTTGGGTGTATGGACCAAACTGCAAGAGGAGGTAATTGAGGCAGGTACCATTGCAAGGTTTAAGAAACACTTGGACAAGTACATGGATAGGACAGGTTTCCACAGATATGGGCCAAACACAGGCAGGTGAGACTAGTGTAGATGGGACATGTCGGTCGGCATGCGCAAGTTGGGCCAAAGGGTCTGTTTCCACGCTGTATGAATCTCGGACTCTAAATTCAGTTCCATTCAGCCCAGAGTTTTTGAAAAGAAAAAGTCATCTCAAAAACCCACAAGTCAGACCGCAAAAATAATACGGGTTGCAGTTTAAATGTTTTCTTCATTTCCACAAAAGGATATTGAAATCAAACAAAGCAGAGCAGAATAGTGGAATACAAAATAATATTTATTTTGGGGATAAGCGGACCATGCAGCATAAAGTTCTTGTGTTGCCAAAGGGTTTGAAGCTACCAAAGAGAACAACAGCTGTATCAGTTTGAAGGGGCATGTAGAAGGCAATAACCTAGAAATCCATCCCTGATCAGTAATGTTAAATGTGCTGTATATTGAGTTAGAGTGTGTACGCTCCCACCAGCATTCACTCCCACCAGCATTCACTCCATTGATAGAATGAATGTAGGAAGCATATATATATATAACGCGGCAACGTGACTATACAATGTCATTAGCGCTACTAATCACCCCGATTCTGGCCTCTCTCCACTGGCTCCCTGTACGGTACAGAATCAACTTCAAGCTCCTCCTATTCACGTATAAAGCCCTAAATGGACACTCCCCCCCCACATCAAAAATCTTCTAACCCCCCTCTCTAACTCCAGGTCCCTCAGGTCGGCCGACTTGGGGCTACTCACTATCCCGCGGTCTAGGCTTAAGCTCAGGGGTGACCGCGCTTTTGCGGTTGCAGCTCCTAGACTGTGGAACAGCATCCCTCTCCCCATCAGAACTGCCCCCTCCATCGACTCCTTTAAGTCCAGGCTCAAAACCTATTTCTACTCCCTAGCGTTTGAGGCTCATTGAGGAGGCGCTGTGAACTGTTTGCGTGCTACTGTATGTTTCTTTTTTTTTTCCATTGGAACCTAATCAGATGTGCAGCACTTTGGTCAACGTGGGTTGTTTTTAAATGTGCTATACAAATAAGATTGACTTGACTTGACTTGACTAAATAGAGATACATTTCTTGGCATTTTTCAAAGCAACAAAATCATGATCATTTAGGTAGAAAGGATAGAATGACCAGTAACAAATGGACCACCGGGGCATTGATCTTTAATCCTTAACCCCACCCTACTCATTGTGTTGGTCTTGCGAAAGGGTGTGGCCTTCGTAAACGTTGGCTGAGTGTATAGTGATTTAGGCTGATCATTGAAGATTTCTAGTTGAAAAACTGCTGAGATTGTTCAGTGTCCTTATATCACAAAGGTTTAATCCCATTCCATAGTCAATCAGGAGGAATTGGAAGTTCTTGAAGCTAACAAAGACCAAAGCAAACTTGTTCATAAATCAGAAGAGCAGAATTAGGCCCATGAGTCTCTGACTCCGCCATTCAATCATGGCTGATCTATCTTTCCCTCTCAATCACACTTTCCTGCCTTCTCCCCATAAGCATTAACATCCTTACTAATCAAAAATCTGTCAATCTCTGCTTTAAAAATACTGAATGACTTGGCCTCCACTGCCTTCGTCACAATGAATTCCTCAGATTCACCACACCCAGTCTAAAGAAATTCCTACTTATCTCCTATCTACCGGTACATCCTTTTATTCTGAGGCTGTGCCTAGACTGGTCACTGGTCCTAGACTCTCCCACTAGTGGAAACATCCTCTCCACATCCAGCCTATCCAGGCCTTTCACTATTCGGTCAGTTTCAATGAGGTCCCCCCTCTTCCTTCTAAACTCCAGCGAGTAAAGGGCCAGAGCCATCAAATGCTCATCGTACTCTCTTCACTTCTCTGCAATTATATGTACACCTCATTAACGTTTGGCATGCGGAAAATAAATCTCTGCAGAAAGAATGTAACATTTTGATTGAAAATGCTCACTTTAACCTCCACCGTTCCACCAAATATGCCCACTGAAAGATTTGCCATTGGACATAAATACACCATTCTTCTAACCTAATCCTTCAAACCAATAGTAAAATATTTATTTATTATTTATAAAATATTTTATCATATGTGTCGGAACATTGCATAAATTGCAGCCTGTCTGCACAGCAGCACATTTGGAGACATGTGCTGACCAGATATCTTTTAATTTCAATCCCGCAGCACAGAGACTGCATTGTGTGCAGACGAGAGGGGCAATCGCTGATAGTACCACAGCTAAACAAAGTACAGTCTGTCAAGGCATTGCTGAACCGCTCAGGAATGTGAAATGCTGCTCAACAATGTCACAGGTACTTTCTCCAACCTTAATTTGCACAGGAGGCTTGCTAGTTCTGAAAATAAATCTGTGCACATCGCCAACTAAAAGAGGCAGAGGAATGATTTTCAATGTGGCTTTCCCGATCTCTTTCACTCACGAAAATAGGCCTTGTTACACTTTGCAATAAAAGTTCATTCCGATTATAATGAGGATAAATTAAATTCGGATTTTATTGAGTTTGAGAGAGCTGGCAAATCACTGGTTCTTTACAGGATAATATGCCTTAATAAATTATTTTACCGTACAATCAAGGAAACCTTCACTAATGTTAGCACCATTTTGCTGTAGGGGTCTGCCTCTCACAGTGCCTTTGGACTATGTGGAGAGTCAAAAAGAATGATTTGCTGCTGCATTTGAACTTGTTACCATTTTACCTGCAAATCGTTGGGGCTGGTTTCCACAGGCAGGCCCTCAACGACATTTAAGAGTCAAAGTATGGATTTGTTATGATTTTAACCCCTGGTCATGTTAGTTGGCGCAATACAAAAGCAGCTAGCATTGAGCCAAGTAGGAGTTTACATCTATATTTCAAATATGTTCTTGGTCATGGTCAGATGGAAAACAGCATTTAAACTTGAATCAAGAACCAGAGGGCCATATCCCTCTAACTCTATCCTATCCTATCCATGTACCTGTATAAATGTTTCTTAAACAATTCAATAGTACCTGCCTCAACTACCTTGTCAGATTTGAGAAGTTTTCCCTCATTCTGCAATCAACACCAAACCAAAGAGCTGCAGTTTGGACATTTTAAACGGGAGACTGGGGCTGATAGCGGAGAAAGGCTGCGGTCAGTTTACCAAGGGATGTCACAATGCGTGGGTCCTAAGATGGCCGCAGGACCTCGTGACCAGCCACAAAAGCAAAAACCTTACAGCCCAGTCTCTAGGTTTCTGCAAAGCCACGGCCAGAACAATGGATGGATATTGGCCATGCAGAAACCTGCGAAACCAGGTCGAAGTCCAGACACTGGGGCGCTGCCATCAGCATACTCACAATGTCCCAAGCCGACCTACACAGTTAATCTCGTTAAGGGGGCACAATAGCCCATAGAAAACTACCTGGTAGGTGATGGGAAACCAGTTAAACCCATCACCTCTCAACGAAATACCAATTAACACCGTCTGGCCATCCCCGGTACCCCCGGACATAACGCAGGACAAAGGGAAAACTCAATACATATCTTTTAAACAAAGAGATCCCGAGATCTGGCGGGAGATAGGACGGGTCAGAATAGTATAACTGGCCACGACTTTTGGGTTTTAAACTGAAGAAATACTGCAAGAAAACCTGCAAGGAACGCAAGCCAGGAGGAAGACGAACAGACAGGCAAGAAAGACACGCTCGCAGCAGGGACAGCAACGCTCGCAATGACTGGCCAGGAACGCTCGCAATGACTGGCCAGGAACGCTCGCAACGACTGGCCAGGAACGCAAGAAACGGAAGGAAGAAACTCAGGGGACAAGCACGACCCTCACGGAAAGCAGCGGAGAAGCAGCACGAACAACCAGTAACCCCAGTAATAGCCCCATGGTGAGCATGTACCCCGATCCTGCACATCCTGGACATAGTTTAGTGTAGAGGGGAGGATGGTTTGAATAAACGTGGGTGTGTAAATGAATATGTGTTGGTCAAGTTTGCGATGTGTCGTACGTTCCCCATCTTACAGTCAAGAATATGTCTAGTAGAACTGTGTCTAAGTATTCGTGTAGTGATGCATATGTCTGATAGAAATGTGTATAAGTATTCATGGACAATAGTCCCAAGCGCTCAATAAAAGCCTTTTCCATTTAAACCCTGGTCTTCAAATCTGGTCTGGTTGAGTTTTTTTCTGCACTATCAACGCTCCTGCATCTAAGTCCAGTGTCTAGAACCGTAGGGGGTGAGTGGGTCGAACCACTCACGGGGAACCAGTGTGCGCGGCCTGGTCAAGGGATCAGAGCAAGGCACGGGGACCTTAGGTCGGGCGAAAGCTCGGCGCAGAAACCCCTTACAACCTCTTCTGGCAGCTCGTTGCATACACCCACCACCTTTTGTGTAAAAACATTTATTTCTTAAAAAGGTTCCTATTAAATCTATCCCCCCTCACCTTAAACCCAGGTCCTCTGGTTCTGGATTCGCCTTCTCTGGGCAGACTGTGCGTTTCCACTCATGATTGTGTACACCTCTATTAGATCACCCCTTATCCTCATGTGCTGCAAGGAATAGAGTCCTTGCCTGTTCAACCTCTCCCGATAGCTCAGGCCTTTGAGTCCTGGTAACATCCTCATGTATCCTCCTATAACAGTGTGCCCAAAAATGAACACAATACTCTAAATATGGCCTCACCAACTTCTATATAACAGCGACATGGCCTCCCAACTTCTACACTCAATAATAGACACAAAATGCTGGAGTAACTCAACGGGAAAGGCAGCATCTCTGGAGAGAAGGAATGGGTGACATTTCGGGTGGAGACCCTTCTTCAGACTGAAGACTATACTCACTACTCTGACTGATGATGGCCAATGTACCGATAGCCTTTTTGACCATCCTATCTACCTGTAACAGCACTTTCAAAGAAAGTGCCACTTACACTTTCAAGGCTTAATGTGGACTCTAGAGGTTATCAGAATTAGTTGTCAAGGCGAGTGTAGTGTGGTCAAGTTTAAATGCTGTTTTTCATCTGACCATGACCAAGAGCATATTTGAAATATAAATGTAAACTCCTACTTGGCTCAATGCTAGGTGCCTTTGCATTAAACATAGAAAATAGGTACAGGAGGAGGCCATTCAGCCCTTCGAGCCAGCACCGCCATTCATTGTGATCATGGCTGATCATCCACAATCAGTAACCTGTGCCCAACTTCTCCCCATATCCCTTGATTCCACTAGTCCCCAGAGCTCTATCTAACTCTCTCTTAAATTCATCCAGTGATTTGGCCTCCACTGCCCTCTGTGGCAGAAAATTCCACACATTCACAACTCTCTGGGTGAAAAAGTTCCTTCTCACCTCATTTTTAAATAGCCTCCCCTTTATTCCAAGACTGTGGCCCCTGGTTCTGGACTCCCCCAACATTGGGAACAGTTTTCCTGCATCTAGCTTGTCCAGTCGTTTTATAATTTTATATATCTCTATAAGATCCCCTCTCATCCTTCTAAATTCCAGTGAATACAAGCCTAGTCTTTTCAATCTTTTCTCATATGACAGTCCCGCCATTCCAGGGATGAATCTCGTGAACCTACGCTGCACTGCCTCAATTACAAGGATGTCCTTCCTCAATTAGGAGTCCAAAACTGTACATTGTGCATTGTGCCAATTAACATGACCAAAGGTAACAATCAAAACAAATCCATACTTTTACTCTTAAATATCGTTGAGAGCCTGCCTGTGGAAACCAGCCCCAACGATTTGCAGGTACAATAATAACAAGTTCAAAATCATTATTTTTGACTCTCCACAACCCCCACACAGTCCAAAGGCACTGTGAGAGTCAGACCCCTACGGCAAAATGGCGCTAACATTGGTGAAGATTTCCTAGATTGCATGGTAAAATAATTTATTAAGGCATATTACCCGGTAAAGAACCAGTGATTTGCCAGCTCTCCCGAACTCAATAAAACTGTAATTTCATTTATCTTCGTTATTATTGGAACTAACTTTTATTGCAAAGTATAACAAGGCCTATTTTTGTTGGCGCTTGCACTTGTACCAGTGTGTTGGGAAATCTCATTCCAGCATGCTCCCAAACCAAAGGCTGCGTGGCACTCTTGGCTTATAATGCCAACTCATTCCCCATCCATTTAGCCCTCATCCGCACCCACAATGCCAGGATTAACAGCACATCCCAATTAAGAGGCATAATTCAAAGTTGCAGTGCCTGATATCTCAACTCAATAACTTGACCAGTTGCTCTCTGAGAAATTCATCTTAGTTTCTCCGCAGGGAATAGCTTTTCCATCCTTGCTCCTCTGTGGCTGCAATTTAATTGTGTTGGAAATGAATGGACATTTTCCAACCATACAACAGTGTTTTGTACTTCAAAAATATTTAATTGGCTGCAAACTTATAGGGGACCCCCTGAAGTTGTAAAAAGTAATATGTATATACCTATTTTTTAGAGTTATTGAGATTGCTCAGGGCCTGGATATCTAAAAGTTTCCTCTCTTTTTGTGTGGTTGTTGCCTGTACATTACTTGTTTGGAACAGGTAGGATGGCTAGGCTGGGGGGTGGGGAGAGTAGAGGGAATACAGAAGTAATAGAGTCATAGTGACACAGTGTGGAAACAGGCCCAACTTACCCACACCGGCCAACATGTCCCAGCTACACTTGTCCCACCTGCCTGCGCTTGGTCCAAATCCCCCCAAACCTGTCCTATCCATGTGCCTGTCAAACTGTTTCTTAAATGATGGATAGTCCCAGCCTCAAATACTTCCCCTGGAAGCTTGTTCCATACACCCACCCCTCGGATTTCTATTAAATCTTTTCCCCTTCACCTTGAACCAATGTCCTCTGGTCCTCAACTCCCCTACTCTGGGCAAGAAACTTTGTGCATCTACCCGATCTATTCCTCTCATGATTTTGTACACCTCTATAAGATCACCCCTCATCCTCCTGCACTCCAAGGAATAGAGAACCAGCCTACTCAACCTCTCCCTATGGCTCACACCCTCTAGTCCTGGCAACATCCTCGTAAATCTTTTCTGAACCCTTTCCATAACATGGTGCCCAGAACTTGAGTTACTTGAAATTAGAGAAAGCAATGTTCATACCTTTGGGTTGTAAACTGCCCAAGCGAAATATGAGGTGCTGATTCTCCAATTTGTGTGGCCTCACCCTGACAGTGGTGTCCAGCTACTGGTTCAACCAGGTTTCTGTCTGTTTAACGAATTTGAATTAAGTTTTCATCATCATAGATGATGTAAATAGCTGAAGAATAAATGAATACTTCTCTTTGTTAAGGGATCTGTTATTCCATTGTGAGCACTGAATAATCCCATAAACTGTAGGTAATCACCGGGTACAATAGAACTTCTTAAAACCAAGCAGATAGACCCAGGGATTTTGAGCTCTCTCGACAGAACACCTGAAAACGTTGCTGCATAACTTTAACCCCGTCCTCATCATTTTTCTAACCTCAGTAAACTAATATGAAGATTGGAACATAAGAAACAGGAACAGGAGTAGAATTACCCCTACAGTCCTTTCAGGTGAAGTGGAGGTTTAGCTGCACCTTCTCCAACCTCATCTACTGTAGCCAGTGTTCCTGATTTGGGTTCCTATATGTTGGCGAGATTTGGTGATTGTTTCGCCAAATATATACCTTCAGTCCACCTTGGCCTATGCGATCTCCCGATTGCCAAACATTTTGACTCCCCTTCCCATCCCCATACTAACCCCTCTGAACTGGACACAAAAGCAACTGCCTCACAGCTCCAGAAACCTGGGTTCATTCCTGACCTCGTGTGCTGTCCATGTAGAGTTTTCATTTCTCCCTGTGACTGCATGGATTTCCTCTGGATGTCCTCTGGATGCTCCGGTTTCCTCCCACATCCCAAGGTCGTGTGGGTCCTGTAGATTAATTGGCCTCTCTAAATTACCCCTTGTGTAGGGAGTGGATGTGAAAGTGGGATAACGTAGAACTAGTATTGAGGATGACTGATGTAGAACTAGTACGAATAGGTGATCAATGGTTGGCGTGAACCCGGTGGGGCAAAGGGCCTGTTTCCATGTTGTATCTTTCAAATCAAAAACTTCAGTTCTATATCTTCTGGCTACTGCAGACCTAACAAATCTATCTCAAAACCCTTATCATAAACTTCTTCAATAAGTTCCAGGTAAACAACATGGAATGCAGTGACACACACAGCTCCAAAGGCAGCTGTCAGGTCCAGAGAGTGTGGGTCTTTGAAGTGCACCCAAACTTTTTTGTCCGTGTGCATACCAAGGTGCTTCCTGGACAAAATTCTAAATGTCTGACTATTTTTCCATTGATCTGTAAATATCTCACACTGTTGGAAAGATAGGTTTGAGTTAACATCTTTCTGTGTGCGAGGGGATGCAATAATGTTATCCTGTTCCAAACCAAAAAGAGGGATTGACCAGGGTGAGACTTCACTAGCATAATCAAGGACCAGTCTCACCCCAGTCACTCTCTCTTCTCCCATAAGGCAAGCGATACAGACCTGTGAAAATGCATATCTACAGATTCAGGGACAGTTTCTTCTCAGCTGTTATCAGGCAACTGAATCAGAGATCGGTCCTGAACTATTATCTATCTCATTAGAGGCCCGTGGTCTATCTTTAATCAGACCTTACTGTGCTTTATCTGGAAGTAAATGTTATTCCTTTTATCCTATATCTGTACACTGTGGATTGCTCGATTATAATCATGTATTGTATTTCCACTGACTGGTTAGCACATAACAAAAGCTTTTCACTGTAGCTCGGTACACGTGACAATAAACTAATCTGAACTAAACCTCCAGGTTCCTGGAACATAATAGGATGAATCAGTAAACTAAAAAATGCAAATAGATTTATTATCTAGAATCATGTGACCTATAATCAACAGTGCTGACACCCATTGCTCCGCATGCATTGTCATCTAAAGGGCATTTAAGAAGTCAACAGTAAATTCCAGTTGCTTCAAGCATTAAGAAGCAGACTCGCACTCCTTAAAAAAGGCTCTGCTGATTCCTTGTGGCACTAAGTATGTTAGCAGGGTCCGAAGAAGGGTCTTGACCCAAAATGTCACCCAAACACATCTGCCAGAGATGCTGCCTGACCCACTGCATTATTCCAGCGCTTTGTGACTGTTTTTGTAAACCAGCTTCCACAGTTCCTTGTGTCTGTTCTCTGATGAATGCCAGTACATGTCCTTTCTGATTATAGAGTGCTTGAAAGTTCTTTCTTGAGAACTGTAAGATGTTTGCAAGAGACTGTAACTTTTCTGTTTTCCACTTCTTCACTCATTTCATCAGTCATGTATGATGTTGTAGGGATCACTGAGACATGGCTACAAGAGGACCAGGGCTGGGAACTGAATATTCAGGGGTACACAACGTATAGAAAAGACAGACAGGTGGGCAGAGGGGGTGGGGTTGCTCTGATGGTAAGGAATGATATTCATTCCCTTGCAAGGGGTGACATAGAATCAGGAGATGTTGAATCAGTATGGATAGAAATGAGAAATTGTAAGGGTAAAAAGACCATAATGGGAGTTATCTATAGGCCCCCAAACAGTAGCCTCGACATAGGGTGCACGTTGAATCAGGAGATAAAATTGGCGTGTCAAAAATGTAATGCTACGGTGGTTATGGGAGATTTCAACATGCAGGTAGACTGGGAAAATCAGGTTGGAAATGGACCCCAGGAAAGAGAGTTTGTAGAGTGCCTTCGAGATGGATTCTTAGAACAGCTTGTACTGGAGCCTACCAGGGAGAAGGCAATTCTGGATTTAGTGTTGTGTAATGATCCTGATCTGATAAGGGGACTAGAGGTAAAAGAGCCATTAGGAGGCAGTGATCACAACATGATAAGTTTTACTCTGCAAATGGAAAGGCAGAAGGGAAAATCGGAAGTGTCGGTATTACAGTATAGCAAAGGGGATTACAAAGGCATGAGGCGGGAGCTGGCCAAAATTGATTGGAAGGAGGCCCTAGCAGGGAAGACGGTAGAACAGCAATGGCAGGTATTCCTGGGAATAATGCAGAGGTTGAAGGATCAATTTATTCCAAAGAGGTGGAAAGACTCTAAGGGGAGTAAGAGACACCTGTGGCTGACAAGGGAAGTCAGGGACAGCATAAAAATTAAGGAGAGGAAGTATAACATAGCAAAGAAGAGTGGGAAGACAGAGGATTGGGACTCTTTTAAAGAGCAACAAAAGTTAACTAAAAAGGCAATACGGGGAGAAAAGATGAGGTACGAGGGTAAACTAGCCAATAATATAAAGGAGGATAGCAAAAGTTTTTTTAGGTACGTGAAGAGGAAAAAAATAGTCAAGGTAAATGTGGGTCCCTTGAAGACAGAAGTAGGGGAATTTATTATGGGGAACAAAGAAATGGCAGACGAGTTAAACCGTTACTTTGGATCTGTCTTCACTGAGGAAGATACACACAATCTCCCAAATGTTCTAGGGGCCGGAGAACCTAGGGTGATGGAGGAACTGAAGGAAATCCACATTAGGCAGGAAATGGTTTTGGGTAGACTGATGGGACTGAAGGCTGATAAATCCCCAGGGCCTGATGGTCTGCATCCCAGAGTACTTAAGGAGGTGGCTCTAGAAATAGTGGAAGCATTGGAGATCATTTTTCAATGTTCTATAGATTCAGGATCAGTTCCTGTGGATTGGAGGATAGCAAATGTTATCCCACTTTTTAAGAAAGGAGGGAGAGAGAAAACGGGTAATTATAGACCAGTTAGTCTGACATCAGTGGTGGGGAAGATGCTGGAGTCAATTATAAAAGACGAAATTGCTGAGCATTTGGATAGCAGTAACGGGATCATTCCGAGTCAGCATGGATTTACGAAGGGGAAATCATGCTTGACAAATCTACTGGAATTTTTTGAGGATGTAACTAGGAAAATTGACATGGGAGAGTCAGTGGATGTGGTGTACCTCGACTTTCAGAAAGCCTTCGACAAGGTCCCACATAGGAGATTAGTGGGCAAAATTAGGGCACATGGTATTGGGGGTAGGGTACTGACATGGATAGAAAATTGGTTGACAGACAGAAAGTAAAGAGTGGGGATAAATGGGTCCCTATCGGAATGGCAGGCAGTGACCAGTGGGGTACCGCAAGGTTCGGTGCTGGGACCCCAGCTATTTACGATATACATTAATGACTTAGACGAAGGGATTAAAAGTACCATTAGCAAATTTGCAGATGATACTAAGTTGGGGGGTAGTGTGAATTGTGAGGAAGATGCAATAAGGCTGCAGGGTGACTTGGACAGGTTGTGTGAGTGGGCGGATACATGGCAGATGCAGTTTAATGTAGATAAGTGTGAGGTTATTCACTTTGGAAGTAAGAATAGAAAGGCAGATTATTATCTGAATGGTGTCAAGTTAGGAGGAGGGGGAGTTCAACGAGATCTGGGTGTCCTAGTGCATCAGTCAATGAAAGGAAGCATGCAGGTTCAGCAGGCAGTGAAGAAAGCCAATGGAATGTTGGCCTTCGTAACAAGAGGAGTTGAGTATAGGAGCAAAGAGGTCCTTCTACAGTTGTACCGGGCCCTGGTGAGACCGCACCTGGAGTACTGTGTGCAGTTTTGGTCTCCAAATTTGAGGAAGGATATTCTTGCTATGGAGGGCGTGCAGCGTAGGTTCACTAGGTTAATCCCCGGAATGGCGGGACTGTCGTATGTTGAAAGGCTGGAGCGATTGGGCTTGTATACACTGGAATTTAGAAGGATGAGGGGGGATCTTATTGAAACATATAAGATAATTAGGGGATTGGACACATTAGAGGCAGATAACATGTTCCCAATGTTGGGGGAGTCCAGAACAAGGGGCCACAGTTTGAGAATAAGGGGTAGGCCATTTAGAACGGAGATGAGGAAGAACTTTTTCAGTCAGAGGGTGGTGAAGGTGTGGAATTCTCTGCCTCAGAAGGCAGTGGAGGCCAGTTCGTTGGATGCTTTCAAGAGAGAGCTGGATAGAGCTCTTAAGTATAGCGGAGTGAGGGGGTATGGGGAGAAGGCAGGAACGGGGTACTGATTGAGAGTGATCAGCCATGATCGCATTGAATGGCGGTGCTGGCTCAAAGGGCTGAATGGCCTACTCCTGCACCTATTGTCTATTGTCTATTGTCTATTGTCATCCTCAATAGGCGACATTTCCAAATCCTCTCCCTGGCTAATTACAAAGACAGGTTGTTTTGGAAAGAACATTTTATGGCCTAATTGTCACTACTAAGCCAAGAATGTTGCACATTTGTACCATATTTATTACCTGCTCTAAAATCACTTATGATGTACTTTGGAGAGATCAGCAATACGAAGATTAAGATTCCATGTGGTATCACAGAAGACTTGCATTTGCAATGTACAACTAAGCCTCTCAGAAAATAGATCACCTTATAAATAGATGACAAAACTACAAAAACAACCTCATTAATCTGCTTGTATGCAGCGGTTATTTGATCAGAGCCAGATGAGTAATCTGGCTTCATCAGCAGGTGTTACTGAGCTGTGCTGAATGTATCTGTCCCACCTCAATAAAAATTCTCAGCCAGCTACAAATGCTATCCAAAAGTATGGCTGCATTTGGATCAGAATTATCAAGAGCAGTCATCAGTAATCCCAAGTCTTCAACCTATTCAATTTTATCACCAATACATTATACATTTAGTTCGGGGACAAAGGACAATAACTATTTATCTTCAATGGTCTGGTCATGAATCTCTTGCATTTGTGAGAGAAAAGGGTCTCATGGCATCGTTAAAACTTTTTATTTCCAAAATTATTGTTTGTAAAAGCAGATTCATTTCGATCATTTTGAAAATGATTTATGACCTTTATTGAAGACTTTCATCTTCACACCTCCTTTAACAAGTTTGTCATGCTTGCTTTTTGAACCAAGATTCCAGGCCAACTATTTTGCTTCACTCAAAATACACCATTATAATTTCCAACTCAGTATATGGGCATAATATTAACATTCTGTATTTTAAACATGCAAGATATTATTAACTTAGATTGGTGGAAAACTTTGATCATATGTATATGAAAAAATGCTCAGCATCCAAAGTCAACTTCAGTGAAGATTACCAATGGCAATGGGTTTGTATTAATCCTTTGAGCACTGGATGATTTTTTTCAGACTTCACTACGAATAAATATTTTTATAAAAACTTCAGAGATGACTTAAAGAAACAAACGAGGGAACACTAATTGGTCAATCATTAGTCCAGTGTGGATATATACAAAACAGTTTTGACAATTAAAAAAAAATCTTACCAGAATAATCAAAGGATAAAATAATCAATTGTTTTCTGTTTATGTTAATCAATAACCTGTCGGAAGGAAATAAGTACAAGTTTGCTCATATTATGAAATAGGCGGAAGGGCCTGTTGTGATGAGGACATGTGATTCAGCAATAGTTGAGTTTAGTTTAGCGTGGAAACAAACCCTTCGGCCCACTGAGTCCGTGCCGAGCAGCGATCACCCATATACTGACTGGGGGCAACTTACAAAAGCCAGTTAACCTACAAACCTGCATGTCGTTGAAGTGTGGGAGGAAACCAAAGCACCCAGAGAAAACCCACGCGGTCACAGGGAGAAGGTACAAGCTCCGCACAGACAGCACCCGTAGTCAGGATCAAACCCAGGGGCTCTGGCGCTGTAAGGCAGCAGCTCTCCGCTACACCAATGTGCCGCCCTAGATTTCTAAAGAGGATGTTATGCATCAAAGAAGAGAGAAACTGGGGCGGCACAGTGTTTTCTTACAGTGCCACAGTTGCTGCCTTAGTGCCAGAGATCCGGGTTCGAACCCAACTACGGGTGCTGTCTGTATGGTGTTTGTACGTTCTCCCTGTGAACATGTGGGGTTTTTCTGGGAGCTCGGGTTGCCTCCCACAGTCCCACAGGTTTGTAGGTTCATTGGCTTTGATAAAAATGATCAATTGTCCCTAGTGTATTGTCTGTGCTTGTGTAACAGGGATCGCTGGTCGGCGCAGACTCAGTGGGCTAAGGGGCCTGTTTCCTGCTGTATCTCTAAGGCTAAGACTAAGACTCAATACTTCATATTAAAATTGATCATGCAAAGAATCTGAAAAATAAAATGTTGGTCTATTCATGCAATTGCCAGCCGTTTTTTTGATTCCAATGCAATTGAATTCAGATACAGATGAGAGTGCTTTTGTGCCACAATCCAGACAGCTCCTCAGTTTCCAGCTACAATACTTTTACAAGACTTTTCTGATCACAGTAAAGGAAAAAGAAAAATCCTTGGAAATGCTTTTGGAGCCAACAGGAGATTTTCTGGACAGAATACACGGTACTGCTGGAATCACGTGGATGAAGGAAACATTCTTCACATAACAACAGAATGAATATTCTGAACACCCTCGGAGCGACATTCTCTGAAAACCCAAATTCCCGGTAGCCGTTCCATTTTTAGTTCTTCCAACGTATTTGCGTCTGTCATGGAAAAGCCTTAAATAATGTCAAGGAGAACATATGGTGAAGTAGCACATAGCAACTCATTCCACAAACTCTTACAAGAACTTTATGTTTTTGCTGTCGATTGCCACACTCCCGAGACCATTATGACAGCCGCTGATTTTGATTTTTAACATATTCCTGTGGTTGCATGTGCAATAAAGTACCACGTTCTGAGAAGCTGCAACCATTTTTTAACCAATGTGGCCGGCAATGAAGCAACAGTATGTCCAACACAAGCAGCTGACAATTATAAACCCCCCCCCCCAGTAATAAAATATATAGCCACAACATCGGTGTTCCATCAGTGTATGCGTGCAACTGGTTAATCAATTGGCATCTCTGCTGTCACAAAGAAAAAGGTGAGAAGGGAGAAATTAAGCAAATTCCAGATCCTTTAAAACCAGCCATAGAAACATAGAAACATAGAAACATAGAAACATAGAAAATAGGTGCAGGAGGAGGCCATTTGGCCCTTCGAGCCAGCACCTCCATTCATCGTGATCATGGCTGATCATCCACAATCAGTAACCTGTGCCTGCCTTCTCCCCATATCCGTTGATTCTGCTAGCCCCTAGAGCTCTATCTAACTCTCTTTTAAATTCATCCAGTGAATTGGCCTCTATTGCCTTCTGTGGCAGAGAATTCCACAAATTCACAACTTTCTGGGTGAAAGATTTCTTTCTCATCTCAGTTTTAAATGGCCTCCCCTTTATTCTTAGATGGTGGCCCCTGGTTCTGGACTCCCCCAACATTGCGGATAGAGAACTGGCTGGCAGACAGGAAGCAAAGAGTAGGAATAAACGGGTCCTTTTCAGAATGGCAGGCAGTGACTAGTGGGGTACCGCAAGGCTCAGTGCTGGGACCCCAGCTATTTACAATATATATTAATGATTTGGACGAGGGAATTGAATGCAACATCTCCAAGTTTGCAGATGACACAAAGCTGGGGGGCAGTGTTAGCTGTGAGGAGGATGCTAGGAGGCTGCAACGTGACTTGGATAGGTTAGGTGAGTGGGCAAATGCATGGCAGATGCAGTATAATGTGAGGTTATCCACTTTGGTGGCAAGAACAGGAAAGCAGACTATTACCTGAATGGTGGCCGATTAGGAGAAGGGGAGATGCGACGAGACCTGGGTGTCGTGGTACACCAGTCATTGAAAGTAGGCATGCAGGTACAGCAGGCAGTGAAGAAAGCGAATGGTATGTTGGCATTCATAGCGAGGGGATTTGAGTATAGGAGCAGGGAGGTTCTGCTGCAGTTGTACAGGGCATTGGTGAGACCACACCTGGAGTATTGCGTACAGTTTTGGTCTCCTAATCTGAGGAAAGACATTCTTGCCATAGAGGGAGTACAGAGAAGGTTCACCAGATTGATTCCTGGGATGGCAGGACTTTCATATGAAGAAAGACTGGATAGACTCGGCTTGTACTCGCTGGAATTTAGAAGATTGAGGGGGGATCTTATAGAAACTTACAAAATTCTTAAGGGGTTGGACAGGCTAGATGCAGGAAGATTGTTCCCGATGTTGGGGAAGTCCAGAACAAGGGGTCACAGTTTAAGGATGACAGTCCCACCATCAATACACAATAGACAATAGACAATAGGTGCAGGAGTAGGCCATTCGGCCCTTTGAGCCAGCACCACCATTCAATGTGATCATGGCTGATCATTCTCAATCAGTACCCCGTTCTTGCCTTCTCCCCATACCCCCTGACTCCACTATCCTTAAGAGCTCTATCTAGCTCTCTCTTGAAAGCATTCAGAGAATTGGCCTCCACTGCCTTCTGAAGCAGAGAATTCCACAGATTTACAACTCTCTCCCGGGGATTAACCTCGTGAACCTACGCTGCACTGCCTCAATAGCAAGGGTGTCCTTCCTCAAATTAGGAGACCAAAACTGCACACACTACTCCAGATGTGGTCTCACCAGGGCCTTGTACAATTGCAGAAGGACCGCTTTACTCCTGTACTCAAATCATCTCGTTATGAAGGCCAACCAAAGATTATTGCAGATAAATTAAAGGTGCTATCAAATGGGAGTCACAGTGGTGCAGCTGGTCGAGCTGCTGCCTCACAGCATGAGATACCCGGGTTCGATCCTGACCTTGGGTGCTGGCCGTGTGGAGTCTCCCTGTGACTGCGTGGGTTTCCCCCGGATGATCCAGTTTCATCCCACATCCCAAAGACTTGCAGGCTTGTAGGTTATATGCCTCTGCCTCTAGTAAATTACTTCTGTAAATTGCCCCGAGTGTGTAGAAAGTGGATGAGAAAATGGGATAACAGAACCAGCCTGAATGGGTGGTAGTCGGCATGGACTCGTTGGACTGACGGGCCTGTTTCCATGCTGTATCTCCAATTGGTTTATTTTACAGATACAGCATGGAAACAGGCCCTTTGGCCCACCAAGTCTGCACCAATCAGCGAGCCCCGCACATTAACACTACCCTACGTGCACTAAGGACAATTTTACATTTATACCAAGCCAATTAACTTATAAACCTCTACATCTTTAGAGTGTAGGAGGAAACCAGAGATCTCAGAGAAAACCCTGCTGTATTTCTAAGAATAAGACCAAGACCAAATAGTGAAACTGTGTCATAGAGTTATTATAGTGTTATATATGATCTTGTAGTAATATATATGATCCTAGAGTGTTATTTATGATCTTATAGTGCTATATATGATCCTATGTGCAGCGTAGGTTCACTAGGTTAATTCCCGGAATGGCGGGACTGTCGTATGTTGAAAGGCTGGAGCAATTAGGCTTGTATACACTGGAATATAGAAGGATGAGGGGGGATCTTATTGAAACATATAAGATAATTAGGGGATTGGACACATTAGAGGCAGGAAACATGTTCCCAATGTTGGGGGAGTCCAGAACAAGGGGCCACAGTTTAAGAATAAGGGGTAGGCCATTTAGAACGGAGATGAGGAAGAACTTTTTCAGTCAGAGAGTGGTGAAGGTGTGGAATTCTCTGCCTCAGAAGGCAGTGGAGGCCAGTTCGTTGGAAGCTTTCAAGAGAGAGCTGGATAGAGCTCTTAAGGATAGCGGAGTGAGGGGGTATGGGGAGAAGGCAGGAATGGGGTACTGATTGAGAGTGATCAGCCATGATCGCATTGAATGGCGGTGCTGGCTCGAAGGGCTGAATGGCCTACTCCTGCACCTATTGTCTATTGTCTATTGTCTTATAGTGTACCAAATCAAGAGGGGAATAGATCAGGTAAACGCCCAGAGTAGGAGAATCGAGAACCAGTGGTGAGGGGGGGGGGCTCTCAAACGTCTTGTACAACTGTAACATGATCTCTCAACTTCTAAAGTCATAGAAGCGTTCACACTATGAATGTGCGGACCACCAGTGACACTCTTTCACACAGAGAGAGAGTGTGCATTGCTACTGGGGCCATTTTCATGCCGTGATAAACAATAGTCTTTGGTTATGAGACGTGTGCACACTCGATATATCTTCATACTGAGTGCATGCGCACTGTCAGAGCTACTGTCTTTCAGATTCTGACATTAAATCAAGATCTTGTTCTCTCTCTCAAAAGAATCTGCATTATCCCATAACACTAATTGAAAGTA